>NW_026692641.1:0-276554 GCF_021218885.2 Marmota monax
TTAATGGCTAGGGTTAGGGTTTGCTTTAGGATTAAGTCTAGTTTTAGGGCTAGAATGAGGGCTCGGTTTTGTGTTAGGTTTAAGGTTCTATTGTAAGGGTTAGGTTCAGGGTAGGTGTCAGGTATAGAGCTAGGTAATTATTAGGGTTAGAATCTGGGTTAGGATTTGTTTTGGGTTAAGGTTTAAGATTAGGGCTCAAATTAGCATTAGGGTTAGGTTAGGGTTAGAGTAATGGACAGAGTTAGGTTTACAATTCAGGTTAGGTTTAGAGTAATGTATAGGGTTAGTATTAGGGACAGGGTTAGAATTAGGGCTAGGGTTAGCATTTGGTTTAGGCTTATGTTTAGAGTAATGGATAGTTTTAGTGATGTTGTTAGGGCTTAGGTTAAGGTTAGGAATTAGGGATGGGTTTGGGTACTACTAGGGTTTGTGTTAGGGTTAGGTTTCGGGTAAGTGTTAGGGTTTGAGCTAGGGTTAGGGTTTGGGTGAGGGTTAGGATTAGAATTAGGGCTAGGGTTAGGGTTAGGGTTAGGGTTAGGTCTAGGGTTAGCATTAGGGTTAGGGTTATGTTTAAGGTAATGGATAAATTTAGAGCTAGGATTTGGGCTATGGTTACATTTAGGATTAGGGATAGGGTTAGGGTTAGGGTTAGAGCTATGGTTATGTTTAGGGAAAGGGATACAGTTTGAGCTAGGGTTACGGCTAGGGCAAGCATTAGGTTTAGGGTTTGTCCTAGGGTTAGGGTTAGGGTTATGCTTAGGACTAGGTTTAGGGCTTGTATTAGGTCTAGGTTTTGTGTGAGGTTTATGGCTTGTGTTAGGGCTATGTGTAATGTAAGATCTAGGGTTATGGTTATGGCTAGTTTGGGGGGTTAGGATTATAGATATGTCTAGTGTTAGGTTTAAGTTTTGGGTTAGGATAAGCTTTAGAGCCAGGGTTTGTGTTAGGGTAAGCGTCAGTGTTCAGGTTAGCATTTGGTTTATGTTTAGGGCCAGAATTAGAACTAGGGTTAGGTCTAGGGGTAGGGTTAGTCTTTTTGTTAGGTTAATGGTTATTTTAGGGCTAGGGCTAGGTGTAATTTTAGGGTTAGGATTAGGGCTAAGTCTAGTGTTTGGGTTAAGTTTAGGATTAGGGTGATTTTTAGAGGTAATTTTAGGGTCAGAGTCAGGGTCAGCATTAGTTGTAGGCATAGGGTTACGACTAGGTGTAGCATTAGGATATGGTTTAAGTTAAGGGTTAGGATTAGGGCTATAACTCAGTTTTTTTTGTGGGCTATTCCTAGGGTTAGAGCTAGTTTTCAAATTAGAATTAGGGTTAGGGCTAGTGTTAGGGTATGGTTTAGATTTAGAGTTAGGGTTAGATTTAGAGTTAGGGTTATTTCTAGGTTTAGGACTAGGGCTAGGGTTAGGACTAAGGTTAGGGCTCGTGTTAGGGTTAGGCAATATATAAGGTTTGTACTAGAAATAGGTCTAGAGGTGGAGTTGGGTTAGTCTTTGGGCTAGGGTTAGAGTTAGGATTACAGTTAGCAATAAATTAGGCCTAGGATTAGAGCTATGGTTAGTGTTAGGATTAGGCCTAGGGTTAGGGTTAGGGTTAGTGTTAGTGATAGTGTTATTGTTAGGGTTAGGGTTAGGGGAAAGGATGTGGTTATACCTTGGTTCAGAACTAGGGCGAGTGTTGAAATTAGTGTTTGGGCTAGGGTTAGTGTTCACGTTAGGATTAAGGCTAGTTTTAGGGCTAGAATAAGGGCTTGTGCTTGTGTTAGGTTTAAGGCAAGAATTAGGTAGAGTGCTGATGTCAGGTCTAGGGTTATGGTAAGGGATACTGTTAGGATTAGTTTTATGGCTAGGTCTAGTTTAAGGGTTATGTTTAGGGTAAGGGTGAGGTTTAGAGCTAGGTGTGTTATTAGAGTTAGTGTCTTGTTCAGAGTTCGGGTTAGGTTTTGGTTTAGTTTTAGAGTTCAAATTAGCATTAGGGTTAGGGTTAGGGCTAGAGTAATTGATAGGTTTTGATTTAGTGTTCAGGTTAAGTTTAGGTAAAGATAAGGTTAGTGTTAGCGATAGGTTTAGGGTTAGGCCTAAATGGATAAGTTTAGATTTAGGTTTAGGAATAGGGTGAGTGTTAGGTTTAGCATAACTCTTAGGGTTTGAGCCAGGATTAGGACTATGGCAAGGGTTAGTTTTATGGTTAGTTCTAGGGTTAGGGTTACAGTTAGGGTTAGTGTAGGTTTAGGGTTAGGAGTAGGGTTAAGTTTACAGTTAGAGTTAGAGTAGGTTTAGGGTAGGGCTAGTGTAAGAGTTAAGTCTAGAGTTAGAGTTAGGGTTAGATTTGGGGGAAGGGATAGGGTTATAGCAAGGTTAAGAACTAGGGAGAGGGATAAAAATAGGGATATGGATAGAGTTAGGGTTTGGGTTAGGATCAAGGCTAGCTTTAGGGCTAGGATGAGGGCTACCGTTTGTATTAGGGTTATGGCAAGATTTAGGGCTAGGGCAAATATCAGGTCTAGGTTATGGTTATGGTTAGGGATAATTTTCAGGTAAGATTTAAGGCTAGGTCTAGTGTTAGAGTTAGCTTTAGGGTGAGGTTCAAGTTGAGAGCTAGGGGTATTATAATAGAGTCAGGTTTTGGGTTTGGGTTAGGTTGAGGTTTAGGGTTATGGCTCAAATTAGCATTAGGTTTGAGTTAGGATTAGGGTATTGGATAAGGTTAGGTTAAGGCTTCAGGTTAGGTTTAGGGCTGAGGTTAGATGTAGGATAATGGATAGGGTTAGGGTTAGGCCTAGGGTTAGCATTAGGTTTATGGTTATCATTAGGGTAATGGATAGGGTTAGAGCTAGGGTTAGGGCTAGGGTTATGTTTCTTATTAGGGTTAGAGTTAGGGTTAGGCTAAGGGTTAAAGCTAGTGTTAGTGTGAAGCATAGGTTTAGGTTTAGGATTAGGGTTATGTTTAGGATTAGGGCTAGATTTAGGGTTAGGTTTAAAGCTAGAGTTAGGTTTAGGGTATGGATTATGGTATGAGCTAGGGTTAGTGCTAAGGATAGTTTTAGGTTTAGGATTAGGTCTAGGGTTAGGATAATGATTATCATTAGGGTTAAGGTAATGGACAGGTTTAGATATTGGGTTAAGTTTAGGGTTAGGTTAGGTTTAGGACTAGATTTAGTGTTAAGTTTAGCATAATTGTTAGAGTTTGAGCTAGGGTTAGGTTTATGGTTAGGTCTAGGGTTAGGTTTACAGTTAGGGTTAGAATAGGTTTAGGGTTAGGGCTAGGGTTATCATGATGTTTATGCTTAGGATGAGAGTAATGGGGTTAGAGCTAAGGTTAAGTCTAGTTTTAAGTTTAGGATTAGGGCTAAGGTTAGGGTTAGGGTCAGGTTTATCATTTTCTTATGGTTAGGTTAAGGGTAAGGGTCAGGAATTGAGTAAGTGTTAGGGCTAGGTTGAGGCTTCATGTTAGAATCAAAGCTAAGGATAGAGTTAGAGTTAGAGTTAGGGTTAGGACTAGGTTTAGCCTTAGGTTTAGGGTTATGGTTAAGGTAATGGATAGAGTTAGAGCTAGGGTTTGGGCTACAGATTTGGTTAGGATTAGGGCTAGGATTGGGGTTAGGGTTTGGGCTAGGGTTATGTTTAGTGTAAGGACTAGGGTTTGAGCTAGTGTTAGTGCTAGGGCTAGGTCGAGAATTAGGTACAGATTTAGGTCTAGGAACAGGATTATGGTAGGTTTAGGGTTAGTTTTAAGGTTAGGGCTAGATTTATCATTAGGGTTAGGAAAAGGGTTAGGATAATGGATATGGTTAGATGTAGGTTTAGGTTTAGGGTTAGATTTAGTTTTAGGGTTAATGTTAAGGCTATGGTTATTTTTAGATTTATGTTACAGGTGTATGTTTTCAGCTAGGGTTAGGGCTAGTTTTAGGGTTAGGTGTAGGGATAGGATTATGGTAGGTTTAGGGTTACGGTGGTGTTTAGAGCTAGAATGAGTGTTAGGAAATAAGTCAGGTTTAGGTTTTTTTTTTAATGTTATGATTAGGACTCAAATTAGGGGTAGGGTTAGATCTAGGTGTAGTGCTAGAGTTAGAGCTAGGGTTATCATTGACGTTAGGATTAGGGTTAAGGTAACCAATAGTTAGGTTAGGTTTAGATTTGTGTTTAGAGTTAGAATTAGGGATAGTATTAAGATTAGAGCTATGGTTATGTTTAGGTTTATGGTTAGGTTTATGGTTTGATCTAGAGTTAGGGCTATGCTGAGTGTTAATTTTAGGCTTATGTCTAAGGTTAATTTTCCGGTTAGGATTAGGGTTAATATTAGGGTTCGGGCTAGGATTATCAATAAGTTTAGGTTTAGGGTTAGGGTAATGTGTAGGTTTAGAGCTAGGTTTAGGGCAAGTTTATGTTTAGGATTGGGGCTAGGGTTAGGGTGAGAGTTAGGGATAGGTCTAGGTTTATGTTTAGGTTAAGTAGGTTAAGGGTTAGGCTTTGAGCTATCTTAGGACTAAGGCGAGGGCTAGGGTTAGGTATAGGGCAGTGTTAGGGTTAGGGTTATGCTTAAGGCTAGGTTTAGGCCTAAAATTAGCTCTATGTTTAGTGTTAGGTTTAGGCCTTGGTTTAGGACTATGGGTAATGTAAGATCTAGGCTTATGATTAGGGCTAGTTTTAGGGTTAGGGTTATGGCTGTGTCTAGAATTAGGTTTAGGTTTTGGTTAGTTTCAGGTTTAGAGGGAGGTTTAGTGTTAAAGGCATGGTCAGTGTTTGGGTTATAGTTAAAGTTAGGGTTAAAGCCAGAATTAGGACTAGGTTTAGGTCTAGAGGTAGAGTTAGTTTTTGGGTTAGGTAAAGGTTTTTGTTAGGGCTAGGGCTAGGATTTTGTTTAGGTTTAGATCTAGAGTTCAGGTTAGAATAGGGTTAGGTTTAGTTCTAGAACTAGTGGTTGGGTTAGTTTAAAAATAAAGTTACAAGTAGGGCTATTGTTAGGGTTTGGTTTAGGGTTAGGGTCAGGTTTAGACCTAGGGTTTATGTTATCATCAGAATGAAGGTCAGGGTTAGGGTTAGGGTTTGGGATAGCATTAGAGCTAGAATGAGATCTAGCGTTAGGAGTATTAATAGTGTTAGGATTTGGTTAGCCTAAGGATTAGGGATAAGTCTAGGGATACCATTAGGATTAAAGTTTTGCTCCGGGTAAGGGATAGGGTTAGGGCTAGGGTTAGGTTTATGATTAGGGTCAAAGCAAGGTTTAGGGCTCAGATTAGGGCTAGTTTTTGTGTGAGTTTTAAGACTAGGGTTAGGGCAATGGCTAATATAAAATCTAGGGTTACAATTAGGGTTAGGGTTAGGGGTAGGTCAAGTGTTAGGGTTAGGTTTAAGATTAGGGTGATATTTATAACTGGGGTTAGTTTTAGGATATCAGTAATGCCAGGATTAGTTTTAGGGTAAGGGTTAGGATTCAAATTAGTACTAGGGTTACTGTTAGGGTTCAGTTTATGTTTAGGGTTGTGATTAGAGCTAGGATGTGTATTAGGATGTAAGTCAGGTTCAGGGTTATTTTTAAAGTTATGATTAGGACTCAAATTAGGGCTAGGGTTATTTCTAGGTGTAGTGCTAGGGTTTGGTTTAAGTTAAGGTTAGTGTTAGGCCTTTTTCTCGGTTTTGTTTTAGTGCTATGTTTAGGGTTATGGCTAGTTTTATCATTAGCTTTAGGGTTAGGGTAGGGTTATGGTTAGGTTTAGGATTAAGGCTAGATTTAAGGCTAGGATTAGGGCTAGCTTTTGTATTAGGTTTAAGACAAGAATTAGGGCTAGGACTAATGTCAGGTCTAGGTTTATAGTTAGTGATATTTTTAGGGTTAGGTTTATGGCTAGGTCAAATTAAAGTGTTACATTTAGGGAAAGGGTAAGATTAAGAGCTGGGGTATTATTAGGGTCAGGGTCAGGCTTCAGGTTTTGTTTAGGTAAGGTTTAGGGTTAAGGCTCAAATTAGCATTAAGGTTAGAATTAGGGTTAGGGTAATGGTTAGTGTTAGGTTTAGGGTTAGGTTAGGTTTAAGGTAATGGATATGGTTAGTGTTTGTGATAGGTTTAGGGTTAGGTCTAGGGTTAGCATTAGGGTTATGGTTATCATTAGGGTATTTTATAGGATTAGACCTAGGGTTAGGGCTAGGGTTATGGTTAGGATTAGGGCTAGAGTTAGGGTTAGGGTCATGGTTAGGGTGAGGGTTTCAGTTAGGATTAGGTTTAGGGTACGGTTTATGGTTTGAGCTAGGATTTTTGCTATGGCTGAGGTTAATTTAGGGTTCGGTCTAGGGTTATTTTCATGGTTAGTGTTATGGTTAGAGCTAGAGTTATCATTAGGGTTAGGGTAATAGGTTTAGATGTCAGGTTAAAGATAGGGTTAGGTTTAGGTTAGTGTTAGGTTTAGGTTTAGGATTAGGGTTAGGGTTTGAGCTATCTTAGATTTAGGGTTAGGGTTAGGTTAACTGTTAGTTCTAGGGTTAGGTTTATGTTTAGGGTTAGGGTATGTTTAGCTTTAGGTCTAGTGTTATCATTTGGGTTAAGTTTAAGGTTAGGGTAATGGGTAGGTTTCAAGCTAGGGTTAGGGCTAGGGTTACGTTTAGGATTAGGGCTGGGGTTAGTGTTAGGGTTAGGCCTTGGGTTAGTGTTATTCTTATTTTCAATGTAAGGGTTAGGGATAGAGCTAGGTTTAGGGCTAAGGCAAGGGTTAGGGTTACAGTCAGGGCTAGGGTAGTGTTAGGATTAGGTTTAGGGCTAGGGTTAGCATTAGTTTTAGGGTTATGGTTAGTATAATGGATAGAGTTAGAGCTAGGATTTTGGGCTATGGTTACAGTTAGGATTAGGGCTAGAATTAGGGTGAGGTATAGGGTTTGGGCTAGGGTTATGTTTAGGGTTTGAGCTTGGGTTAGGCATAGAACAGGGGTTAGGGTTAGGGTTAGGGTTACGGCTAGGTTTAGGGTTAGAGTTATGCTTAGGGTTAGGTTTAGGGCTGTAATTATGGCTAGGTTTTGTGTCAGGTTTAGGGCTAGTGTTAGGTATATGGGTAATGTAAGAGCTAGAGTTATGATTATGGCTAGATTTAGAGTTCATCTAGTGTTAGGGTTAGTTTTTGTGTTAGGATAAGTTTTAAAGCTAGGGTTTTTGTTAGGGTAAGTGTCAGGTTTCAGGTTAGGATTAGGTTTAGGTTTAGGTCCAGAATGAGGACTAGGGTTAGGTCAAGGGATAGAGTTAGTGTTTGGTTTAGGTTAAGGGTTATTGTTAGGGCTAGCCTAGGTTTATGGTTATATTTAGAACTAGGTTTAGGTCTAGGGCTAGTGTTAGGTTTAGGGTTAGGTTTACTGGTAGGGCTAGTGTTAGGTTTTGGATAAGGGTTAAGTTCAGGTTTAAACCTAGGTTTAGTGTTAGGGTCAGAATAAGGCTCAGGGTTAGTGTTAGGGTTTGGATTAAGTTTAGAGCTAGAATGAGGGCTAGGGTTAGGACTATTAATAGAGTTAGGGTTTCGGGTAGGCATAGAATTAGGGTTAGGACTAGGGTAGCAATTGGGTGAGAGTTTGACTAAGTGTAAAAAATAGGGTTAGATTCCAGTTAACTTGGAGCTCTGTTGAAGCTCTGGAAATGCTTTCTAAGGAAAGCGTATGTTCCTCGCCTCCACTTAGGACCACTTGAACAGGGAACAAAGCACAGAGAGCACACCAGGAACTAACTGAGTGAGTCAAGCTTCAAGCAGCTAGCACAAACAGTGTTTGATTTAGAGTTCCCAATGCATGTATTCCTATAAGTGAAAATGAAGAGAAACCCCCCAAATTCAACGTCTTCCTGAAAGCAATTGCTTCATCTTAGAAGAACGAAATTTTGGCAGCCAAATGCAACTGGTATACTCATCTTTCTTACCTAGTATCAACAAGATCAAGTGAAAAAATATTCGCTGAAATTCCAGTAAACTTGGGAGTTTTGTGGAAGGTCTGCAAACACTTACATAAGAAAGCATATTTTCCTTGCCTGTGCTTGGGGATACTGCAGCAGGGGACAATGCATAGAGAGTGCACTGAGAACTCATTGAGTGAGCCAAGTTTCCAAGAGGTATCACAAACTGTGTTTGATTTAGCATTCCAAATGCATGCATTCATATAGGGAAAAAAGAAGTGAAACCTAAAAATTCAAAGTCTTCCTGCAAAGGAACTCTTCAACATAAGATTACGAAATTTGGGCTGCCAAGTTCAACCCATATACTCATTTTTGCTGCCAAGTATCAACAAGATCGGGTGAAAAAACATTTGCTGAGAGTCCAGTAAACTCTGAGTTCTGTGGATGCTCTACAAACACTTTCAAATGAAAGTCTATTTTTCTCTGCTCTGCTTAGGGGTACATAAACCGGTAACAAAGCATAGAGAGCAGAATGAGAATTCATTCAGTGAGTCAAGTTTCAAGCAGCTAGCACAAAGCGTGTTTGATTTAGATGTTCAAAAGCATGTATCCCTATAGGGGAAAAAGTAGTAAAACCTAAATATTCAAAGTTATCATGCAAAGGAATGATTCAACCTAGCAGAACAAAATTTGTGCAGCCAAGCCCAACTCGTATACACATTTTTCCTACCAAGTATCAACAAGATAGGGTGACAAAATATTTGCTGAGGTTTCAGTAATCTCTGATTTTTTTGGAAGCTCGGTGAATACTTTCCAAAGAAAGTGTGTTTTCCTTGTCTTTGCTTAGGGCTACTTCAACAGGGAACAAGGCATAGAGAGTGCACTGACAACTAGTTGAGTGAGTCAAGTTACAAGCACACAGCAAAAACCGTGTTTGATTTAGAGTTCCAAATGCATATATCCCTATAGGGGAAAATGAAGTGAAACTTAATAATTCAAAGTTTTCTTGCAAACGAACGTTTCAATCGAGAAGCACGAAATTTGAACAGCCAAGGACAACTTGTATAGTTATCTCTCCTGTCGAATATCAAGAAGATCGGGTGAAACAATATTAGCTGAGATTCCAGTAAACTCATAGTACTACGGAAGATCTTCAAACACTTTAAAAAGTAAGAATATTAAAAAAAAAATAAAAAAATAAAGTATATTTTCCATGCCGCTGCTTAGGGCTACTTATTCAGGACACAAAGCATAGAGAGCACACTGAGAACTAACTGAGTGAGTCAAGTTTCATGCAACTAGCACAAACCGTGTTTGCTTTAGATGTTCAAAAGCATGTATCCCTATAGGGGAAAAGGTAGTAAAACCTAAATATTCAAAGTCATCCTGCAAAGGAATGATTCAACCTAGCAGAACAAAATTTGTGCAGCCAAGCGCAACTGGTATACACATTTTTCCTACCAAGTATCAACAACATAGGGTGACAAAATATTTGCTGAGGTTTCAGTAATGTCTGAGTTTTTTGGAAGCTCGGTGAATACTTTCCAAAGAAAGTGTGTTTTCCTTGCCTCTGCTTAGGGCTACTTCAACAGGGAACAAGGCATAGAGAGTGCACTGAGAACTAGTTGAGTGAGTCAAGTTACAAGCACACAGCAAAAACCGTGTTTGATTTAGAGTTCCAAATGCATGTATCCCTATAGGGGAAAATGAAGTGACACTTAATAATTCAACGTTTTCTTGCAAACGAACGTTTCAATCGAGAAGCACGAAATTTGAACAGCCAAGGACAACTTGTATAGTTATCTCTCCTGTCGAATATCAACAAGATCGGGTGAAACAATATTAGCTGAGATTCCAGTAAACTCATAGTACTACGGAAGATCTTCAAACACTTTAAAAAGTAAGAATATTAAAAAAAATAAAGAAATAAAGTATATTTTCCATGCCGCTGCTTATTGCTACTTATTCAGGACACAAAGCATAGAGAGCGCACTGAGAACTAACTGAGTGAGTCAAGTTTCATGCAGCTAGCACAAACCGTGTTTGATTTAGATGTTCAAAAGCATGTATCCCTATAGGGGAAAAGGTAGAAAAACCTAAATATTCAAAGTCATCCTGCAAAGGAATGATTCAACCTGGCAGAACAAAATTTGTGCAGCCAAGTACAACTGGTATACACATTTTTCCTACCAAGTATCAACAAGATAGGGTGACAAAATATTTGCTGAGGTTTCAGTAATGTCTGATTTTTTTGGAAGCTTGGTGAATACTTTCCAAAGAAAGTGTGTTTTCCTTGTCTTTGCTTAGGGCTACTTCAACAGGGAAGAAGGCATAGAGAGTGCACTGAGAACTAGTTGAGTGAGTCAAGTTACAAGCACACAGCAAAAACCGTGTTTGATTTAGAGTTCCAAATGCATGTATCCCTATAGGGGAAAATGAAGTGAAACCCAAGAATTCAAAGTCTTCCTGCAAACGAACTATTCAACCTAGAAGATCTAAATTTGGGCAGCCAAATGCAACCGGTATACTTATCTTTCCTGTTGAGTTAACAACAAGTTATGGTGAAAAAATATTTGCTGAGATTCCAGGAAACAAAAAGTTCTGTGGAATCACTGCAAATGCTTTCCAATGAAAGTTTCTTGCCCTTGCCTCTGCTTAGCGTTACTTCAACAGAAATCAAAGCCTAGAGATCCCACTGAGAACTAGTTGAGTGAGTTTCAGTTTCAAGCACAGAGCATAAACCCTGTTTGGTTTATACTTCCAAATGCATACGTCCCTGTAAGGAAAAGTGACGTGAAACCTAAAAATTCAAAGTGTTCCTGCACACGAACTTTTCCACCTAGAAGAACGAAATTTGGGTAGCTAAGTGCAACTGGTATACTCATCTTTCCTGACCAGGATCATCAAGATCAGGTGAGTAAATAGTTGCAGAGATTCCAGTTAACTTGGAGCTCTGTTGAAGCTCTGGAAATGCTTTCTAAGGAAAGCGTATGTTCCTCGCCTCCACTTAGGGCCACTTCAACAGGGAACAAAGCACAGAGAGCACACCAGGAACTAACTGAGTGATTCAAGCTTCAAGCAGCTAGCACAAACAGTGTTTGATTTAGAGTTCCCAATGCATGTATTCCTATAGGTGAAAATGAAGAGAAACCCCCCAAATTCAATGTCTTCCTGAAAGCAAATACTTCCTCTTAGAACAACGAACTTTTGGCAGACAAATGCAACTGGTATACTCATCTTTCTTACCTGGTATCAACAAGATCAAGTGAAAAATTATTCGCTGAAATTCCAGTAAACTTGGGAGTTTTGTGGAAGCTCTGCAAACACTTACATAAGAAAGAATATTTTCCTTGCCTGTGCTTGGGGATACTGCAGCAGGGGACAATGCCTAGAGAGTGCACTGAGAACTAATTGAGTGAGCCAAGTTTCCAAATTGTATCACAAACTGTGTTTGATTTAGCATTCCAAATGCATGCATTCATATAGGGAAAAAAGAAGTGAAACCTAAAAATTCAAAGTCTTCCTGCAAAGGAACTCTTCAACATAAAATTACGAAATTTGGGCTGCCAAGTGCAACCCATATACTCATTTTTGCTGCCAAGTATCGACAAGATCGGGTGAAAAAACATTTGCTGAGAGTCCAGTAAACTCTGAGTTCTGTGGATGCTCTACAAACACTTTCAAATGAAAGTCTATTTTTCTCTGCTCTGCATAGGGGTACATAAACCGGTAACAAAGCATAGAGAGCAGAATGAGAATTCATTCAGTGAGTCAAGTTTCAAGCAGCTAGCACAAACCGTGTTTGATTTAGATGTTCAAAAGCATGTATCCCTATAGGGGAAAAGGTAGTAAAACCTAAATATTCAAAGTCATCCTGCAAAGGAATGATTCAACCTAGCAGAACAAAATTTGTGCAGCCAAGCCCAACTGGTATACACATTTTTCCTACCAAGTATCAACAACATAGGGTGACAAAATATTTGCTGAGGTTTCAGTAATCTCTGATTTTTTTGGAAGCTCGGTGAATACTTTCCAAAGAAAGTGTGTTTTCCTTGCCTCTGCTTAGGGCTACTTCAACAGGGAACAAGGCATAGAGAGTGCACTGACAACTAGTTGAGTGAGTCAAGTTACAAGCACACAGCAAAAACCGTGTTTGATTTAGAGTTCCAAATGCATGTATCCCTATAGGGGAAAATGAAGTGAAACTTAATAATTCAAAGTTTTCTTGCAAACGAACGTTTCAATCGAGAAGCACGAAATTTGAACAGCCAAGGACAACTTGTATAGTTATCTCTCCTGTCGAATATCAAGAAGATCGGGTGAAACAATATTAGCTGAGATTCCAGTAAACTCATAGTACTACGGAAGATCTTCAAACACTTTAAAAAGTAAGAATATTAAAAAAAAAATAAAAAAATAAAGTATGTTTTCCATGCCGCTGCTTAGGGCTACTTATTCAGGACACAAAGCATAGAGAGCGCACTGAGAACTAACTGAGTGAGTCAAGTTTCATGCAACTAGCACAAACCGTGTTTGCTTTAGATGTTCAAAAGCATGTATCCCTATAGGGGAAAAGGTAGTAAAACCTATATATTCAAAGTCATCCTGCAAAGGAATGATTCAACCTAGCAGAACAAAATTTGTGCAGCCAAGCACAACTGGTATACACATTTTTCCTACCAAGTATCAACAACATAGGGTGACAAAATATTTGCTGAGGTTTCAGTAATCTCTGAGCTTTTTGGAAACTCGGTGAATACTTTCCAAAAAAAGTGTGTTTTCCTTGCCTCTTCTTAGGGCTACTTCAACAGGGAACAAGGCAAAGAGAGTGCACTGAGAACTAGTTGAGTGAGTCAAGTTACAAGCACACAGCAAAAACCGTGTTTGATTTAGAGTTCCAAATGCATGTATCCCTATAGGGGAAAATGAAGTGAAACCTAAAAATTCAAAGTTTTCCTGCAAACGAACGTTTCAATCGAGAAGCACGAAATTTGAACAGCCAAGGACAACTTGTATAGTTATCTCTCCTGTCGAATATCAAGAAGATCGGGTGAAACAATATTAGCTGAGATTCCAGTAATCTCATAGTACTACGGAAGCTCAGCAAACACTTTAAAATGAAAGTATATTTTCCTTGCCGCTGCTTAGGGCTACTTCATCAGGAAACAAAGCATAGAGAGTGCACTGAGAACTAACTGAGTGAATCAAGTTTCATGCAGCTAGCACAAACCGTGTTTGATTTAGATGTTCAAAAGCATGTATCCCTATAGGGGAAAAGGTAGTAAAACCTAAATATTCAAAGTCATCCTGCAAAGGAATGATTCAACCTAGCAGAACAAAATTTGTGCAGCCAAGTGCAACTGGTATACACATTTTTCCTACCAAGTATCAACAAGATAGGGTGACACAATATTTGCTGAGGTTTCAGTAATCTCTGAGCTTTTTGGAAGCTCGGTGAATACTTTCCAAAAAAGTGTGTTTTCCTTGCCTCTGCTTAGGGCTACTTCAACAGGGAACAAGGCATAGAGAGTGCACTGAGAACTAGTTGAGTGAGTCAAGTTACAAGCACACAGCAAAAACCGTGTTTGATTTAGAGTTCCAAATGCATGTATCCCTATAGGGGAAAATGAAGTGAAACCTAAAAATTCAAAGTTTTCCTGCAAACGAACGTTTCAATCGAGAAGCACGAAATTTGAACAGCCTAGGACAACTTGTACAGTTATCTCTCCTGTCGAATATCAAGAAGATCGGGTGAAACATTATTAGCTGAGATTCCAGTAAACTCATAGTACTACGGAAGCTCTGCAAACACTTTAAAACGAAAGTATATTTTCCTTGCCGCTGCTTAGGGCTACTTCATCAGGAAACAACGCATAGAGAGTGCACTGAAAACTAACTGAGTGAGTCAAGTTTCATGCAGCTAGTACAAACCGTGTTTGAGTTAGAGTTCCAAATGCATGTATCCCTATAGGGGAAAATGAAGTGAAACCTAAAATTTCAAAGTTTTCCTGCAAACGAACTATTCAACCGAGAAGATCTAAATTTGGGCAGCTAAATGCAACCGGTATACTTATCTTTCCTTTCGAGTTAACAACAAGTTAGGGTGAAAAAATATTTGCTGAGATTCCAGGAAACTCAAAGTTCTGTGGAATCACTGCAAATGCTTTCCAATGAAAGTTTCTTGCCCTTGCCTCTGCTTAGGGTTACTTCAACAGAAATCAAAGCATAGAGATTGCACTGAGAACTAGTTGAGTGAGTTTCAGTTTTAAGCAGCTGGCATAAACCGTGTTTGGTTTATAATTCCAAGTGCATACGTCCCTGTAAGGAAAAGTGAAGTGAAACCTAAAAATTCAAAGTGTTCCTGCACACGAACTTTTCAACCTAGAAGAACGAAATTTGGGTAGCTAAGTGCAACTGGTATACTCATCTTTCCTGACCAGGATCATCAAGATCAGGTGAGTAAATAGTTGCAGAGACTCCAGTTAACTTGGAGCTCTGTTGAAGCTCTGGAAATGCTTTCTAAGGAAAGCGTATGTTCCTCGCCTCCACTTAGGACCACTTCAACAGGGAACAAAGCACAGAGAGCACACCAGGAACTTACTGAGTGAGTCAAGCTTCAAGCAGCTAGCACAAACAGTGTTTGATTTAGAGTTCCCAATGCAGGTATTCCTATAGGTGAAAATGAAGAGAAACCCCCCAAATTCAATGTCTTCCTGAAAGCAAATGCTTCATCTTAGAAGAACGAAATTTTGGCAGCCAAATGCAACTGGTATACTCATCTTTCTTACCTAGTATCAACAAGATCAAGTGAAAAAATATTCGCGGAAATTCCAGTAAACTTGGGAGTTTTGTGGATGCTCTGCAAACACTTACATAAGAATGCGTATTTTCCTTACCTCTGCTTGGGGATACTGCAGCAGGGGACAATGCATAGAGAGTGCACTGAGAACTAATTGAGTGAGCCAAGTTTCCAAGAGGTATCACAAACTGTGTTTGATTTAGCATTCCAAATGCATGTATTCATATAGGGAAAAAAGAAGTGAAACCTAAAAATTCAAAGTGTTCCTGCAAAGGAACTCTTCAACATAAGATTACGAAATTTGGGCTGCCAAGTGCAACCCATATACTCATTTTTGCTGCCAAGTATCAACAAGATCGGGTGAAAACACATTTGCAGAGAGTCCAGTAAACTCTGAGTTCTGTGGATGCTCTACAAACACTTTCAAATGAAAGTCTATTTTTCTTTGCTCTGCTTAGGAGTACATAAACCGGTAACAAAGCATAGAGAGCAGAATGAGAATTCATTCAGTGAGTCAAGTTTCAAGCAGCTAGCACAAACCGTGTTTGATTTAGATGTTCAAAAGCATGTATCCCTATAGGGGAAAAGGTAGTAAAACCTAAATATTCAAAGTCATCCTGCAAAGGAATGATTCAACCTAGCAGAACAAAATTTGTGCAGCCAAGCGCAACTGGTATACACATTTTTCCTACCAAGTATCAACAAGATAGGGTGACAAAATATTTGCTGAGGTTTCAGTAATCTCTGAGTTTTTTGGAAGCTCGGTGAATACTTTCCAAAGAAAGTGTGTTTTCCTTGCCTCTGCTTAGGGCTACTTCAACAGGGAACAAGGCATAGAGAGTGCACTGAGAACTAGTTGAGTGAGTCAAGTTACAAGCACACAGCAAAAACCGTGTTTGATTTAGAGTTCCAAATGCATGTATCCCTATAGGGGAAAATGAAGTGAAACCTAAAAATTCAAAGTTTTCCTGCAAACAAACGTTTAAATCGAGAAGCACGAAATTTGAACAGCCAAGGACAACTTGTATAGTTATCTCTCCTGTCGAATATCAAGAAGATCGGGTGAAACAATATTAGCTGAGATTCCAGTAAACTCATAGTACTACGGAAGCTCTGCAAACACTTTAAAATGAAAGTATATTTTCCTTGCCGCTGCTTAGGGCTACTTCATCAGGAAACAAAGCATAGAGAGTGCACTGAGAACTAACTGAGTGAGTCAAGTTTCATGCAGCTAGTACAAACCGTGTTTGAGTTAGAGTTCCAAATGCATGTATCCCTATAGGGGAAAATGAAGTGAAACCTAAGATTTCAAAGTCTTCCTGCAAACGAACTATTCAACCTAGAAGATCTAAATTTGGGCAGCCAAATGCAACCGGTATACTTATCTTTCCTGTCGAGTTAACAACAAGTTAGGGTGAAAAAATATTTGCTGTGATTCCAGGAAACTCAAAGTTCTGTGGAATCACTGCAAATGCTTTCCAATGAAAGTTTCTTGCCCTTGCCTCTGCTTAGGGTTACTTCAACAGAAATCAAAGCATAGAGATCGCACTGAGAACTAGTTGAGTGAGTTTCAGTTTCAAGCAGCTGGCATAAACCGTGTTTGGTTTATAATTCCAAATGCATACGTCCCTGTAAGGAAAAGTGAAGTGAAACCTAAAAATTCAAAGTGTTCCTGCACATGAACTTTTCCACCTAGAAGAACGAAATTTGGGTAGCTAAGTGCAACTGGTACACTCATCTTTCCTGACCAGGATCATCAAGATCAGGTGAGTAAATAGTTGCAGAGATTCCAGTTAACTTGGAGCTCTGTTGAAGCTCTGGAAATGCTTTCTAAGGAAAGCGTATGTTCCTCGCCTCCACTTAGGACCACTTCAACAGGGAACAAAGCACAGAGAGCACACCAGGAACTAACTGAGTGAGTCAAGCTTCAAGCAGCTAGCACAAACAGTGTTTGATTTAGAGTTCCCAATGCATGTATTCCTATAGGTGAAAATGAAGAGAAACCCCCCAAATTCAATGTCTTCCTGAAAGCAAATGCTTCATCTTAGAAGAACGAAATTTTGGCAGCCAAATGCAACTGGTATACTCATCTTTCTTACCTACTATCAACAAGATCAAGTGAAAAAATATTCGCTGAAATTCCAGTAAATTTGGGAGTTTTGTGGAAGCTCTGCAAACACTTACATAAGAAAGCGTATTTTCCTTGTATCTGCTTGGGGATACTGCAGCAGGGGACAATGCATAGAGAGTGCACTGAGAACTCATTGAGTGAGCCAAGTTTCCAAGTTGTATCACAAACTGTGTTTGATTTAGCATTCCAAATGCATGTATTCATATAGGGAAAAAAGAAGTGAAACCTAAAAATTCAAAGTCTTCCTGCAAAGGAACTCTTCAACATAAGATTACGAAATTTGGGCTGCCAAGTGCAACCCATATACTCATTTTTGCTGCCAAGTATCAACAAGATCGGGTGAAAAAACATTTGCTGAGAGTCCAGTAAACTCTGAGTTCTGTGGATGCTCTACAAACACTTTCAAATGAAAGTCTATTTTTCCTTGCTCTGCTTAGGGGTACATAATCTAGTATCAAAGCATAGAGAGCAGAATGAGAATTCATTCAGTGAGTCAAGTTTCAAGCAGCTAGCACAAACCGTGATTGATTTAGATGTTCAAAGGCATGTATCCCTATAGGGGAAAAGGTAGTAAAACCTAAATATTCAAAGTCATCCTGCAAAGGAATGATTCAACGTAGCAGAACAAAATTTGTGCAGCCAAGTGCAACTGGTATACACATTTTTCCTACCAAGTATCAACAAGATAGGGTGACAAAATATTTGCTGAGGTTTCAGTAATCTCTGAGCTTTTTGGAAGCTCGGTGAATACTTTCCAAAGAAAGTGTGTTTTCCTTGCCTCTGCTTAGGGCTACTTCAACAGGGAACAAGGCATAGAGAGTGCACTGAGAACTAGTTGAGTGAGTCAAGTTACAAGCACACAGCAAAAACCGTGTTTGATTTAGAGTTCCAAATGCATGTATCCCTATAGGGGAAAATGAAGTGAAACCTAAAAATTCAAAGTTTTCCTGCAAACGAACGTTTCAATCGAGAAGCACGAAATTTGAACAGCCAAGGACAACTTGTATAGTTATCTCTCCTGTCGAATATCAAGAAGATCGGGTGAAACAATATTAGCTGAGATTCCAGTAAACTCCTAGTACTACGGAAGCTCTGCAAACACTTTAAAATGAAAGTATATTTTCCTTGCCGCTGCTTAGGGCTACTTCATCAGGAAACAAAGCATAGAGAGTGCACTGAGAACTAACTGAGTGAGTCAAGTTTCATGCAGCTAGTACAAACCGTGTTTGAGTTAGATTTCCAAATGCATGTATCCCTATAGGGGAAAATGAAGTGAAACCTAAGATTTCAAAGTCTTCTGCAAACGAACTATTCAACCTAGAAGATCTAAATTTGGGCAGCCAAATGCAACCGGTATACTTATCTTTCCTGTCGAGTTAACAACAAGTTAGGGTGAAAAAATATTTGCTGTGATTCCAGGAAACTCAAAGTTCTGTGGAATCACTGCAAATGCTTTCCAATGAAAGTTTCTTGCCCTTGCCTCTGCTTAGGGTTACTTCAACAGAAATCAAAGCATAGAGATCGCACTGAGAACTAGTTGAGTGAGTTTCAGTTTCAAGCAGCTGGCATAAACCGTGTTTGGTTTATAATTCCAAATGCATACGTCCCTGTAAGGAAAAGTGATGTGAAACTTAAAAATTCAAAGTGTTCCTGCACACGAACTTTTCCACCTAGAAGAACTAAATTTGGGTAGCTAAGTGCAACTGGTATACTCATCTTTCCTGACCAGGATCATCAAGATCAGGTGAGTAAATAGTTGCAGAGATTCCAGTTAACTTGGAGCTCTGTTGAAGCTCTGGAAATGCTTTCTAAGGAAAGCGTATGTTCCTCGCCTCCACTTAGGACCACTTGAACAGGGAACAAAGCACAGAGAGCACACCAGGAACTAACTGAGTGAGTCAAGCTTCAAGCAGCTAGCACAAACAGTGTTTGATTTAGAGTTCCCAATGCATGTATTCCTATAGGTGAAAATGAAGAGAAACCCCCCAAATTCAATGTCTTCCTGAAAGCAAATGTTTCATCTTAGAAGAACGAAATTTTGGCAGCCAAATGCAACTGGTATACTCATCTTTCTTACCTACTATCAACAAGATCAAGTGAAAAAATATTCGCTGAAATTCCAGTAAACTTGGGAGTTTTGTGGAAGCTCTGCAAACACTTACATAAGAAAGCGTATTTTCCTTGCCTCTGCTTGGGGATACTGCAGCAGGGGACAATGCATAGAGAGTGCACTGAGAACTCATTGAGTGAGCCAAGTTTCCAAGAGGTATCACAAACTGTGTTTGATTTAGCATTCCAAATGCATGTATTCATATAGGGAAAAAAGAAGTGAAACCTAAAAATTCAAAGTCTTCCTGCAAAGGAACTCTTCAACATAAGATTACGAAATTTGGGCTGCCAAGTGCAACCCATATACTCATTTTTGCTGCCAAGTATCAACAAGATCGGGTGAAAAAACATTTGCTGAGAGTCCAGTAAACTCTGAGTTCTGTGGATGCTCTACAAACACTTTCAAATGAAAGTCTATTTTTCTTTGCTCTGCTTAGGGGTACATAAACCGGTAACAAAGCATAGAGAGCAGAATGAGAATTCATTCAGTGAGTCAAGTTTCAAGCAGCTAGCACAAACCGTGTTTGATTTAGATGTTCAAAAGCATGTATCCCTATAGGGGAAAAGGTAGTAAAACCTAAATATTCAAAGTCATCCTGCAAAGGAATGATTCAACCTAGCAGAACAAAATTTGTGCAGCCAAGCGCAACTGGTATACACATTTTTCCTACCAAGTATCAACAAGATAGGGTGACAAAATATTTGCTGAGGTTTCAGTAATCTCTGAGTTTTTTGGAGCTCGGTGAATACTTTCCAAAGAAAGTGTGTTTTCCTTGCCTCTGCTTAGGGCTACTTCAACAGGGAACAAGGCATAGAGAGTGCACTGAGAACTAGTTGAGTGAGTCAAGTTACGAGCACACAGCAAAAACCGTGTTTGATTTAGAGTTCCAAATGCATGCATCCCTATAGGGGAAAATGAAGTGAAACCTAAAAATTCAAAGTTTTCCTGCAAACGAACGTTTCAATCGAGAAGCACGAAATTTGAACAGCCAAGGACAACTTGTATAGATATCTCTCCTGTCAAATATCAAGAAGATCAGAAACAATATTAGCTGAGATTCCAGTAAACTCCTAGTACTACGGAAGCTCTGCAAACACTTTAAAATGAAAGTATATTTTCCTTGCCGCTGCTTAGGGCTA
Source organism: Marmota monax (assembly GCF_021218885.2). Classification (NCBI taxonomy): domain Eukaryota; kingdom Metazoa; phylum Chordata; class Mammalia; order Rodentia; family Sciuridae; genus Marmota; species Marmota monax. The sequence goes on from NW_026692641.1 coordinate 20,040, forward strand.
CTTCATCAGGAAACAAAGCATAGAGAGTGCACTGAGAACTAACTGAGTGAGTCAAGTTTCATGCAGCTGGTACAAACCGAGTTTGAGTTAGAGTTCCAAATGCATGTATCCCTATAGTGGAAAATGAAGTGAAACCTAAGATTTCAAAGTCTTCTGCAAACGAACTATTCAACCGAGAAGATCTAAATTTGGGCAGCCAAATGCAACTGGTATGCTTATCTTTCCTGTCGAGTTAACAACAATTTAGGGTGAAAAAATATTTGCTGTGATTCCAGGAAACTCAAAGTTCTGTGGAATCACTGCAAATGCTTTCCAATGAAAGTTTCTTGCCCTTGCCTCTGCTTAGGGTTACTTCAACAGAAATCAAAGCATAGAGATCGCACTGAGAACTAGTTGAGTGAGTTTCAGTTTCAAGCAGCTGGCATAAACCGTGTTTGGTTTATAATTCCAAATGCATACGTCCCTGTAAGGGAAAGTGAAGTGAAACCTAAAAATTCAAAGTGTTCCTGCACACGAACTTTTCCACCTAGAAGAACGAAATTTGGGTAGCTAAGTGCAACTGGTATACTCATCTTTCCTGACCAGGATCATCAAGATCAGGTGAGTAAATAGTTGCAGAGATTCCAGTTAACTTGGAGTTCTGTTGAAGATCTGGAAATGCTTTCTAAGGAAAGCGTATGTTCCTCGCCTCCACTTAGGACCACTTCAACAGGGAACAAAGCACAGAGAGCACACCAGGAACTAACTGAGTGAGTCAAGCTTCAAGCAGCTGGCACAAACAGTGTTTGATTTAGAGTTCCCAATGCATGTGTTCCTATAGGTGAAAATGAAGAGAAACCCCCCAAATTCAATATCTTCCTGAAAGCAGATGCTTCATCTTAGAAGAACGAAATTTTGGCAGCCAAATGCAAATGGTATACTCATCTTTCTTACCTAGTATCAACAAGATCAAGTGAAAAAATATTCACTGAAATTCCAGTAAACTTGGGAGTTTTGTGGAAGCTCTGCAAACACTTACATAAGAAAGCATATTTTCCTTGCCTCTGCTTGGGGATACTGCAGCAGGGGACAATGCATAGAGAGTGCACTGAGAACTCATTGAGTGAGCCAAGTTTCCAAGAGGTATCACAAACTGTGTTTGATTTAGCATTCCAAATGCATGTGTTCATATAGGGAAAAAAGAAGTGAAACCTAAAAATTCAAAGTCTTCCTGCAAAGGAACTCTTCAACATAAGATTACGAAATTTGGGCTGCCAAGTGCAACCCATATACTCATTTTTGCTGCCAACTATCAACAAGATCGGGTGAAAAAACATTTGCTGAGAGTCCAGTAAACTCTGAGTTCTGTGGATGCTCTACAAACACTTTCAAATGAAAGTCTATTTTCCTTTGCTCTGCTTAGGGGTACATAAACCGGTAACAAAGCATAGAGAGCAGAATGAGAATTCATTCAGTGAGTCAAGTTTCAAGCAGCTAGCACAAACCGTGTTTGATTTAGATGTTCAAAAGCATGTATTCCTATAGGGGAAAAGGTAGTAAAACCTAAATATTCAAAGTCATTGTGCAAAGGAATGATTCAACCTAGCAGAACAAAATTTGTGCAGCCAAGCCCAACTGGTATACACATTTTTCCTACCAAGTATCAACAAGATAGGGTGACAAAATATTTGCTGAGGTTTCAGTAATCTCTGATTTTTTTGGAAGCTCGGTGAATACTTTCCAAAGAAAGTGTGTTTTCCTTGTCTTTGCTTAGGGCTACTTCAACAGGGAACAAGGCATAGAGAGTGCACTGACAACTAGTTGAGTGAGTCAAGTTACAAGCACACAGCAAAAACCGTGTTTGATTTAGAGTTCCAAATGCATGTATCCCTATAGGGGAAAATGAAGTGAAACTTAATAATTCAAAGTTTTCTTGCAAACGAACGTTTCAATCGAGAAGCACGAAATTTGAACAGCCAAGGACAACTTGTATAGTTATCTCTCCTGTCGAATATCAAGAAGATCGGGTGAAACAATATTAGCTGAGATTCCAGTAAACTCATAGTACTACGGAAGATCTTCAAACACTTTAAAAAGTAAGAATATTAAAAAAAAATAAAAAAATAAAGTATATTTTCCATGCCGCTGCTTAGGGCTACTTATTCAGGACACAAAGCATAGAGAGCGCACTGAGAACTAACTGAGTGAGTCAAGTTTCATGCAACTAGCACAAACCGTGTTTGCTTTAGATGTTCAAAAGCATGTATCCCTATAGGGGAAAAGGTAGTAAAACCTAAATATTCAAAGTCATCCTGCAAAGGAATGATTCAACCTAGCAGAACAAAATTTGTGCAGCCAAGTGCAACTGGTATACACATTTTTCCTACCAAGTATCAACAAGATAGGGTGACACAATATTTGCTGAGGTTTCAGTAATCTCTGAGCTTTTTGGAAGCTCGGTGAATACTTTCCAAAAAAGTGTGTTTTCCTTGCCTCTGCTTAGGGCTACTTCAACAGGGAACAAGGCATAGAGAGTGCACTGAGAACTAGTTGAGTGAGTCAAGTTACAAGCACACAGCAAAAACCGTGTTTGATTTAGAGTTCCAAATGCATGTATCCCTATAGGGGAAAATGAAGTGAAACCTAAAAATTCAAAGTTTTCCTGCAAACGAACGTTTCAATCGAGAAGCACGAAATTTGAACAGCCTAGGACAACTTGTACAGTTATCTCTCCTGTCGAATATCAAGAAGATCGGGTGAAACATTATTAGCTGAGATTCCAGTAAACTCATAGTACTACGGAAGCTCTGCAAACACTTTAAAACGAAAGTATATTTTCCTTGCCGCTGCTTAGGGCTACTTCATCAGGAAACAACGCATAGAGAGTGCACTGAAAACTAACTGAGTGAGTCAAGTTTCATGCAGCTAGTACAAACCGTGTTTGAGTTAGAGTTCCAAATGCATGTATCCCTATAGGGGAAAATGAAGTGAAACCTAAGATTTCAAAGTCTTCCTGCAAACGAACTATTCAACCTAGAAGATCTAAATTTGGGCAGCCAAATGCAACCGGTATACTTATCTTTCCTGTTGAGTTAACAACAAGTTATGGTGAAAAAATATTTGCTGAGATTCCAGGAAACTCAAAGTTCTGTGGAATCACTGCAAATGCTTTCCAATGAAAGTTTCTTGCCCTTGCCTCTGCTTAGGGTTACTTCAACAGAAATCAAAGCATAGAGATCGCACTGAGAACTAGTTGAGTGAGTTTCAGTTTCAAGCACACAGCATAAACCGTGTTTGGTTTATACTTCCAAATGCATACGTCCCTGTAAGGAAAAGTGACGTGAAACCTAAAAATTCAAAGTGTTCCTGCACACGAACTTTTCCACCTAGAAGAACGAAATTTGGGTAGCTAAGTGCAACTGGTATACTCATCTTTCCTGACCAGGATCATCAAGATCAGGTGAGTAAATAGTTGCAGAGATTCCAGTTAACTTGGAGCTCTGTTGAAGCTCTGGAAATGCTTTCTAAGGAAAGCGTATGTTCCTCGCCTCCACTTAGGGCCACTTCAACAGGGAACAAAGCACAGAGAGCACACCAGGAACTAACTGAGTGATTCAAGCTTCAAGCAGCTAGCACAAACAGTGTTTGATTTAGAGTTCCCAATGCATGTATTCCTATAGGTGAAAATGAAGAGAAACCCCCCAAATTCAATGTCTTCCTGAAAGCAAATGCTTCATCTTAGAAGAACGAAATTTTGGCAGCCAAATGCAACTGGTATACTCATCTTTCTTACCTACTATCAACAAGATCAAGTGAAAAAATATTCGCTGAAATTCCAGTAAACTTGGGAGTTTTGTGGAAGCTCTGCAAACACTTACATAAGAAAGCGTATTTTCCTTGTATCTGCTTGGGGATACTGCAGCAGGGGACAATGCATAGAGAGTGCACTGAGAACTCATTGAGTGAGCCAAGTTTCCAAGTTGTATCACAAACTGTGTTTGATTTAGCATTCCAAATGCATGTATTCATATAGGAAAAAAGAAGTGAAACCTAAAAATTCAAAGTCTTCCTGCAAAGGAACTCTTCAACATAAGATTACGAAATTTGGGCTGCCAAGTGCAACCCATATACTCATTTTTGCTGTCAAGTATCAACAAGATCGGGTGAAAAAACATTTGCTGAGAGTCCAGTAATCTCTGAGTTCTGTGGATGCTCTACAAACACTTTCAAATGAAAGTGTATTTTTCTTTGCTCTGCTTAGGCGTACATAAACTGGTATCAAAGCATAGAGAGCAGAATGGGAATTCATTCAGTGAGTCAAGTTTCAAGCAGCTAGCACAAACCGTGATTGATTTAGATGTTCAAAGGCATGTATCCCTATAGGGGAAAAGTTAGTAAAACCTAAATATTCAAAGTCATCCTGCAAAGGAATGATTCAACGTAGCAGAACAAAATTTGTGCAGCCAAGTGCAACTGGTATACACATTTTTCCTACCAAGTATCAACAAGATAGGGTGACAAAATATTTGCTGAGGTTTCAGTAATCTCTGAGCTTTTTGGAAGCTCGGTGAATACTTTCCAAAGAAAGTGTGTTTTCCTTGCCTCTGCTTAGGGCTACTTCAACAGGGAACAAGGCATTTAGAGTGCACTGGGAACTAGTTGAGTGAGTCAAGTTACAAGCACACAGCAAAAACCGTGTTTGATTTAGAGTTCCAAATGCATGTATCCCTATAGGGGAAAATGAAGTGAAACCTAAAAATTCAAAGTTTTCCTGCAAACGAACGTTTCAATCGAGAAGCACGAAATTTGAACAGCCAAGGACAACTTGTATAGTTATCTCTCCTGTCGAATATCAAGAAGATCGGGTGAAACAATATTAGCTGAGATTCCAGTAAACTCCTAGTACCACGGAAGCTCTGCAAACACTTTAAAATGAAAGTATATTTTCCTTGCCGCTGCTTAGGGCTACTTCATCAGGAAAAGAAGCATAGAGAGTTCACTGAGAACTAACTGAGTGAGTCAAGTTTCATGCAGCTAGTACAAACCGTGTTTGAGTTAGAGTTCCAAATTCATGTATCCCTATAGGGGAAAATGAAATGAAACCTAAGATTTCAAAGTCTTCTGCAAACGAACTATTCAACCTAGAAGATCTAAATTTGGGCAGCCAAATGCAACCGGTATACTTATCTTTCCTGTCGAGTTAACAGCAAGTTACAGTGAAAAAATATTTGCTGAGATTCCAGGAAACTCAAAGTTCTGTGGAATCACTGCAAATGCTTTCCAATGAAAGTTTCTTGCCCTTGCCTCTGCTTAGGGTTACTTCAACAGAATTCAAAGCATAGAGATCGCACTGAGAACTAGTTGAGTGAGTTTCATTTTCAAGCAGCTGGCATAAACCGTGTTTGGTTTATAATTCCAAATGCATACGTCCCTGTAAGGAAAAGTGAAGTGAAAGCTAAAAATTCAAAGTGTTAATGCACACGAACATTTCAACCTAGAAGAACGAAATTTGGGTAGCTAAGTGCATCTGGTATACTCATCTTTCCTGACCAGGATCATCAAGATCAGGTGAGTAAATAGTTGCAGAGATTCCAGTTAACTTGGAGCTCTGTTGAAGCTCTGGAAATGCTTTCTAAGGAAAGCGTATGTTCCTCGCCTCCACTTAGGACCACTTGAACAGGGAACAAAGCACAGAGAGCACACCAGGAACTAACTGAGTGAGTCAAGCTTCAAGAAGCCAGCACAAACAGTGTTTGATTTAGAGTTCCCAATGCATGTATTCCTATAGGTGAAAATGAAGAGAAACCCCCCAAATTCAATGTCTTCCTGAAAGCAAATGCTTCATCTTAGAAGAACGAAATTTTGGCAGCCAAATGCAACTGGTATACTCATCTTTCTTACCTAGTATCAACAAGATCAAGTGAAAAAATATTCGCTGAAATTCCAGTAAACTTGGGAGTTTTGTGGAAGCTCTGCAAACACGTACATAAGAAAGCATATTTTCCTTGCCTGTGCTTGGGGATACTGCAGCAGGGGACAATGCATAGAGAGTGCACTGAGAACTCATTGAGTGAGCCAAGTTTCCAAGAGGTATCACAAACTGTGTTTGATTTAGCATTCCAAATGCATGCATTCATATAGGGAAAAAAGAAGTGAAACCTAAAAATTCAAAGTCTTCCTGCAAAGGAACTCTTCAACATAAGATTACGAAATTTGGGCTGCCAAGTGCAACCAATATACTCATTTTTGCTGCCAAGTATCAGGAAGATCGGGTGAAAAAACATTTGCTGAGAGTCCAGTACACTCTGAGTTCTGTGGATGCTCTACAAACTCTTTCAAATGAAAGTCTATTTTTCTTTGCTCTGCTTAGGGGTACATAAACCGGTAACAAAGCATAGAGAGCAGAATGAGAATTCATTCAGTGAGTCAAGTTTCAAGCAGCTAGCACAAACCGTGTTTGATTTAGATGTTCAAAAGCATGTATCCCTATAGGGGAAAAGGTAGTAAAACCTAAATATTCAAAGTCATCCTGCAAAGGAATGATTCAACCTAGCAGAACAAAATTTGTGCAGCCAAGCCCAACTGGTATACACATTTTTCCTACCAAGTATCAACAAGATAGGGTGACAAAATATTTGCTGAGGTTTCAGTAATCTCTGATTTTTTTGGAAGCTCGGTGAATACTTTCCAAAGAAAGTGTGTTTTCCTTGTCTTTGCTTAGGGCTACTTCAACAGGGAACAAGGCATAGAGAGTGCACTGACAACTAGTTGAGTGAGTCAAGTTACAAGCACACAGCAAAAACCGTGTTTGATTTAGAGTTCCAAATGCATGTATCCCTATAGGGGAAAATGAAGTGAAACTTAATAATTCAAAGTTTTCTTGCAAACGAACGTTTCAATCGAGAAGCACGAAATTTGAACAGCCAAGGACAACTTGTATAGTTATCTCTCCTGTCGAATATCAAGAAGATCGGGTGAAACAATATTAGCTGAGATTCCAGTAAACTCATAGTACTACGGAAGATCTTCAAACACTTTAAAAAGTAAGAATATTAAAAAAAAATAAAAAAATAAAGTATATTTTCCATGCCGCTGCTTAGGGCTACTTCTTCAGGACACAAAGCATAGAGAGCGCACTGAGAACTAACTGAGTGAGTCAAGTTTCATGCAACTAGCACAAACCGTGTTTGCTTTAGATGTTCAAAAGCATGTATCCCTATAGGGGAAAAGGTAGTAAAACCTAAATATTCAAAGTCATCCTGCAAAGGAATGATTCAACCTAGCAGAACAAAATTTGTGCAGCCAAGCGCAACTGGTATACACATTTTTCCTACCAAGTATCAACAACATAGGGTGACAAAATATTTGCTGAGGTTTCAGTAATCTCTGAGTTTTTTGGAAACTCGGTGAATACTTTCCAAAGAAAGTGTGTTTTCCTTGCCTCTTCTTAGGGCTACTTCAACAGGGAACAAGGCAAAGAGAGTGCACTGAGAACTAGTTGAGTGAGTCAAGTTACAAGCACACAGCAAAAACCGTGTTTGATTTAGAGTTCCAAATGCATGTATCCCTATAGGGGAAAATGAAGTGAAACCTAAAAATTCAAAGTTTTCCTGCAAACGAACGTTTCAATCGAGAAGCACAAAATTTGAACAGCCAAGGACAACTTGTATAGTAATCTCTCCTGTCGAATATCAAGAAGATCGGGTGAAACAATATTAGCTGAGATTCCAGTAAACTCATAGTACTACGGAAGCTCTGCAAACACTTTAAAATGAAAGTATATTTTCCTTGCCGCTGCTTAGGGCTACTTCATCAGGAAACAAAGCATAGAGAGTGCACTGAGAACTAACTGAGTGAATCAAGTTTCATGCAGCTAGCACAAACCGTGTTTGATTTAGATGTTCAAAAGCATGTATCCCTATAGGGGAAAAGGTAGAAAAACCTAAATATTCAAAGTCGTCCTGCAAAGGAATGATTCAACCTAGCAGGACAAAATTTGTGCAGCCAAGTGCAACTGGTATACACATTTTTCCTACCAAGTATCAACAAGAGAGGGTGACACAATATTTGCTGAGGTTTCAGTAATCTCTGAGCTTTTTGGAAGCTCGGTGAATACTTTCCAAAAAAGTGTGTTTTCCTTGCCTCTGCTTAGGGCTACTTCAACAGGGAACAAGGCATAGAGAGTGCACTGAGAACTAGTTGAGTGAGTCAAGTTACAAGCACACAGCAAAAACCGTGTTTGATTTAGAGTTCCAAATGCATGTATCCCTATAGGGGAAAATGAAGTGAAACCTAAAAATTCAAAGTTTTCCTGCAAACGAACGTTTCAATCGAGAAGCACGAAATTTGAACAGCCTAGGACAACTTGTACAGTTATCTCTCCTGTCGAATATCAAGAAGATCGGGTGAAACATTATTAGCTGAGATTCCAGTAAACTCATAGTACTACGGAAGCTCTGCAAACACTTTAAAACGAAAGTATATTTTCCTTGCCGCTGCTTAGGGCTACTTCATCAGGAAACAACGCATAGAGAGTGCACTGAGAACTAACTGAGTGAGTCAAGTTTCATGCAGCTAGTACAAACCGTGTTTGAGTTAGAGTTCCAAATGCATGTATCCCTATAGGGGAAAATGAAGTGAAACCTAAGATTTCAAAGTCTTCCTGCAAACGAACTATTCAACCTAGAAGATCTAAATTTGGGCAGCCAAATGCAACCGGTATACTTATCTTTCCTGTTGAGTTAACAACAAGTTAGGGTGAAAAAATATTTGCTGAGATTCCAGGAAACTCAAAGTTCTGTGGAATCACTGCAAATGCTTTCCAATGAAAGTTTCTTGCCCTTGCCTCTGCTTAGGGTTACTTCAACAGAAATCAAAGCATATAGATCGCACTGAGAACTAGTTGAGTGAGTTTCAGTTTCAAGCAGCTGGCATAAACCGTGTTTGGTTTATAATTCCAAATGCATACGTCCCTGTAAGGAAAAGTGAAGTGAAACCTAAAAATTCAATATGTTCCTGCACACGAACTTTTCCACCTAAAATAACGAAATTTGGGTAGCTAAGTGCAACTGGTATACTCATCTTTCCTGACGAGGATCATCAATATCAGGTGAGTAAATAGTTGCAGAGATTCCAGTTAACTTGGAGCTCTGTTGAAGCTCTGGAAATGCTTTCTAAGGAAAGCGTATGTTCCTCGCCTCCACTTAGGACCACTTCAACAGGGAACAAAGCACAGAGAGCACACCAGAAACTAACTGAGTGAGTCAAGCTTCAAGCAGCTAGCACAAACAGTGTTTGATTTAGAGTTCCCAATGCATGTATTCCTATAGGTGAAAATGAAGAGAAACCCCCCAAATTCAATGTCTTCCTGAAAGCAAATGCTTCATCTTAGAAGAACGAAATTTTGGCAGCCAAATGCAACTGGTATACTCATCTTTCTTACCTAGTATCAACAAGATCAAGTGAAAAAATATTCGCTGAAATTCCAGTAAACTTGGGAGTTTTGTGGAAGCTCTGCAAACACTTACATAAGAAAGCGTATTTTCCTTGCCTCTGCTTGGGGATACTGCAGCAGGGGACAATGCATAGAGAGTGCACTGAGAACTCATTGAGTGAGCCAAGTTTCCAAGAGGTATCACAAACTGTGTTTGATTTAGCATTCCAAATGCATGTATTCATATAGGGAAAAAAGAAGTGAAACCTAAAAATTCAAAGTCTTCCTGCAAAGGAACTCTTCAACATAAGATTACGAAATTTGGGCTGCCAAGTGCAACCCATATACTCATTTTTGCTGCCAAGTATCAACAAGATCGGGTGAAAAAACATTTGCTGAGAGTCCAGTAAACTCTGAGTTCTGTGGATGCTCTACAAACACTTTCAAATGAAAGTCTATTTTTCTTTGCTCTGCTTAGGGGTACATAAACCGGTAACAAAGCATAGAGAGCAGAATGAGAATTCATTCAGTGAGTCAAGTTTCAAGCAGCTAGCACAAACCGTGATTGACTTAGATGTTCAAAGGCATGTATCCCTATAGGGGAAAAGTTAGTAAAACCTAAATATTCAAAGTCATCCTGCAAAGGAATGATTCAACGTAGCAGAACAAAATTTGTGCAGCCAAGTGCAACTGGTATACACATTTTTCCTACCAAGTATCAACAAGATAGGGTGACAAAATATTTGCTGAGGTTTCAGTAATCTCTGAGTTTCTTGGAAGCTCGGGGTACACTTTCCAAAGAAAGTGTGTTTTCCTTGCCTCTGCTTAGGGCTACTTCAACAGGGAACAAGGCATAGACAGTGCACTGAGAACTAGTTGAGTGAGTCAAGTTACAAGCACACAGCAAAAACCGTGTTTGATTTAGAGTTCCAAATGCATGTATCCCTATAGGGGAAAATGAAGTGAAACCTAAAAATTCAAAGTTTTCCTGCAAATGAACGTTTCAATCGAGAAGCATGAAATTTGAACAGCCAAGGACAACTTGTATAGTTATCTCTCCTGTCGAATATCAAGAAGATCGGGTGAAACAATATTAGCTGAGATTCCAGTAAACTCATAGTACTACGGAAGCTCTGCAAACACTTTAAAATGAAAGTATATTTTCCTTGCCACTGCTTAGGGCTACTTCATCAGGAAACAAAGCATAGAGAGTGCAGTGAGAACTAACTGAGTGAGTCAAGTTTCATGCAGCTAGTACAAACCGTGTTTGAGTTAGAGTTCCAAATGCATGTATCCCTATAGGGGAAAATGAAGTGAAACCTAAGATTTCAAAGTCTTCCTGCAAACGAACTATTCAACCTAGAATATCTAAATTTGGGCAGCCAAATGCAACCGGTATACTTATCTTTCCTGTCGAGTTAACAACAAGTTAGGGTGAAAAAATATTTGCTGAGATTCCAGGAAACTCAAAGTTCTGTGGAATCACTGCAAATGCTTTCCAATGAAAGTTTCTTGCCCTTGCCTCTGCTTAGGGTTACTTCAACAGAAATCAAAGCATAGAGATCGCACTGAGAACTAGTTGAGTGAGTTTCAGTTTTAAGCAGCTGGCATAAACCGTGTTTGGTTTATACTTCCAAATGCATACGTCCCTGTAAGGAAAAGTGAAGTGAAACCTATTAATTCAAAGTGTTCCTGCACACGAACTTTTCCACCTAGAAGAACGAAATTTGGGTAGCTAAGTGCAACTGGTATACTCATCTTTCCTGACCAGGATCATCAAGATCAGGTGAGTAAATAGTTGCAGAGATTCCAGTTAACTTGGTGCTCTGTTGAAGCTCTGGAAATGCTTTCTAAGGAAAGAATATGTTCCTCGCCTCCACTTAGGACCACTTCAATGGGGAACAAAGCACAGAGAGCACACCAGGAACTAACTGAGTGAGTCAAGCTTCAAGCAGCTAGCACAAACAGTGTTTGATTTAGAGTTCCCAATGCATGTATTCCTACAGGTGAAAATGAAGAGAAACCCCCCAAATTCAATGTCTTCCTGAAAGCAAATGCTTCATCTTAGAAGAACGAAATTTTGGCAGCCAAATGCAACTGGTATACTCATCTTTCTTACCTGGTATCAACAAGATCAAGTGAAAAAATATTCGCTGAAATTCCAGTAAACTTGGGAGTTTTGTGGAAGCTCTGCAAACACTTACATAAGAAAGCATATTTTCCTTGCCTGTGCTTGGGGATACTGCAGCAGGGGACAATGCATAGAGAGTGCACTGAGAACTCATTGAGTGAGCCAAGTTTCCAAGAGGTATCACAAACTGTGTTTGATTTAGCATTCCAAATGCATGCATTCATATAGGGAAAAAAGAAGTGAAACATAAAAATTCAAAGTCTTCCTGCAAAGGAACTCTTCAACATAAGATTACGAAATTTGGGCTGCCAAGTGCAACCCATATACTCATTTTTGCTGCCAAGTATCAACAAGATCGGGTGAAAAAACATTTGCTGAGAGTCCAGTAAACTCTGAGTTCTGTGGATGCTCTACAAACACTTTCAAATGAAAGTCTATTTTTCTCTGCTCTGCTTAGGGGTACATAAACCGGTAACAAAGCATAGAGAGCAGAATGAGAATTCATTCAGTGAGTCAAGTTTCAAGCAGCTAGCACAAAGCGTGTTTGATTTAGATGTTCAAAAGCATGTATCCCTATAGGGGAAAAGGTAGTAAAACCTAAATATTCAAAGTCATCCTGCAAAGAATGATTCAACCTAGCAGAACAAAATTTGTGCAGCCAAGCCCAACTGGTATACACATGTTTCCTACCAAGTATCAACAAGATAGGGTGACAAAATATTTGCTGAGGTTTCAGTAATCTCTGAGTTTTTTGGAAGCTCGGTGAATACTTTCCAAAGAAAGTGTGTTTTCCTTGTCTTTGCTTAGGGCTACTTCAACAGGGAACAAGGCATAGAGAGTGCACTGAAAACTAGTTGAGTGAGTCAAGTTACAAGCACACAGCAAAAACCGTGTTTGATTTAGAGTTCCAAATGCATGTATCCCTATAGGGGAAAATGAAGTGAAACTTAATAATTCAAAGTTTTCTTGCAAACGAACGTTTCAATCGAGAAGCACGAAATTTGAACAGCCAAGGACAACTTGTATAGTTATCTCTCCTGTCGAATATCAAGAAGATCGGGTGAAACAATATTAGCTGAGATTCCAGTAAACTCATAGTACTACGGAAGATCTTCAAACACTTTAAAAAGTAAGAATATTAAAAAAAAAATAAAAAAATAAAGTATATTTTCCATGCCGCTGCTTAGGGCTACTTATTCAGGACACAAAGCATAGAGAGCGCACTGAGAACTAACTGAGTGAGTCAAGTTTCATGCAACTAGCACAAACCGTGTTTGCTTTAGATGTTCAAAAGCATGTATCCCTATAGGGGAAAAGGTAGTAAAACCTAAATATTCAAAGTCATCCTGCAAAGGAATGATTCAACCTAGCAGAACAAAATTTGTGCAGCCAAGCGCAACTGGTATACACATTTTTCCTACCAAGTATCAACAACATAGGGTGACAAAATATTTGCTGAGGTTTCAGTAATCTCTGAGTTTTTTGGAAACTCGGTGAATACTTTCCAAAGAAAGTGTGTTTTCCTTGCCTCTTCTTAGGGCTACTTCAACAGGGAACAAGGCAAAGAGAGTGCACTGAGAACTAGTTGAGTGAGTCAAGTTACGAGCACACAGCAAAAACCGTGTTTGATTTAGAGTTCCAAAAGCATGTATCCCTATAGGGGAAAATGAAGTGAAACCTAAAAATTCAAAGTTTTCCTGCAAACGAACGTTTCAATCGAGAAGCACAAAATTTGAACAGCCAAGGACAACTTGTATAGTTATCTCTGCTGTCGAATATCAAGAAGATCGGGTGAAACAATATTAGCTGAGATTCCAGTAAACTTATAGTACTACGGAAGCTCTGCAAACACTTTAAAATGAAAGTATATTTTCCTTGCCGCTGCTTAGGGCTACTTCATCAGGAAACAAAGCATAGAGAGTGCACTGAGAACTAACTGAGTGAATCAAGTTTCATGCAGCTAGCACAAACCGTGTTTGATTTAGATGTTCAAAAGCATGTATCCCTATAGGGGAAAAGGTAGAAAAACCTAAATATTCAAAGTCGTCCTGCAAAGGAATGATTCAACCTAGCAGAACAAAATTTGTGCAGCCAAGTGCAACTGGTATACACATTTTTCCTACCAAGTATCAACAAGAGAGGGTGACACAATATTTGCTGAGGTTTCAGTAATCTCTGAGCTTTTTGGAAGCTCGGTGAATACTTTCCAAAAAATTGTGTTTTCCTTGCCTCTGCTTAGGGCTACTTCAACAGGGAACAAGGCATAGAGAGTGCACTGAGAACTAGTTGAGTGAGTCAAGTTACAAGCACACAGCAAAAACCGTGTTTGATTTAGAGTTCCAAATGCATGTATCCCTATAGGGGAAAATGAAGTGAAACCTAAAAATTCAAAGTTTTCCTGCAAACGAACGTTTCAATGGAGAAGCACGAAATTTGAACAGCCTAGGACAACTTGTACAGTTATCTCTCCTGTCGAATATCAAGAAAATCGGGTGAAATTTTATTAGCTGAGATTCCAGTAAACTCATAGTACTACGGAAGCTCTGCAAACACTTTAAAACGAAAGTATATTTTCCTTGCCGCTGCTTAGGGCTACTTCATCAGGAAACAACGCATAGAGAGTGCACTGAAAACTAACTGAGGGAGTCAAGTTTCATGCAGCTAGTACAAACCGTGTTTGAGTTAGAGTTCCAAATGCATGTATCCCTATAGGGGAAAATGAAGGGAAACCTAAAAATTCAAAGTTTTCCTGCAAACGAACGTTTCAATCAAGAAGCACGAAATTTGAACAGCCAAGGACTACTTGTATAGTTATCTCTCCTGTCGAATATCAAGAAGATCGGGTGAAACAATATTAGCTGAGATTCCAGTAAACTCATAGTACTACGGAAGCTCTGCAAACACTTTAAAATGAAAGTATATTTTCCTTGCCGCTGCTTAGGGCTACTTCATCAGGAAACAAAGCACAGAGAGTGTACTGAGAACTAACTGAGTGAGTCAAGTTTCATGCAACTAGCACAAACCGTGGTTGATTTAGATGTTCAAAAGCATGTATCCCTATAGGGGAAAAGGTAGTAAACCTAAATATTCAAAGTCACCCTGCAAAGGAATGATTCAATGTAGCAGAACAAAATTTGTGCAGCCAAGCACAAATGGTATGCACATTTGTCGTACAAGGTATCAACAAGATAGGGTGACAAAATATTTGCTGAGGTTTCAGTAATCTCTGAGTTTTTTGGAAGCTCGGTGAATACTTTCCACAGAAAGTGTGTTTTCCTTGCCTGTGCTTAGGGCTACTTCAACAGGGAACAAGGCATAGAGAGTGCACTGAGAACTAGTTGAGTGAGTCAAGTTACAAGCACACAGCAAAAACCGTGTTTGATTTAGAGTTCCAAATGCATGTATCCCTATATGGGAAAATGAAGTGAAACCTAAAAATTCAAAGTTTTCCTGCAAACTTGCGTTTCAATCGAAAAGCACGACATTTGAACAGCCAAGGACAACTTGTATAGTTATCTCTCCTGTCGAATATCAAGAAGATCGGGTGAAACAATATTAGCTGAGATTCCAGTAAACTCATAGTACTAGGGAAGCTCCTCAAACACTTTAAAATGAAAGTATATTTTCCTTGCCGCTGCTTATTGCTACTTCATGAGGAAACATAGCATAGAGAGTGCACTGAGAACTTATTGAGTGAGTCAAGTTTCATGCAGCTAGTACAAACCGTGTTTGAGTTAGAGTTCCAAATGCATGTATCCCTATAGGGGAAAATGAAGGGAAACCTAAAAATTCAAAGTTTTCCTGCAAACGAACGTTTCAATCAAGAAGCACGAAATTTGAACAGCCAAGGACTACTTGTATAGTTATCTCTCCTGTCGAATATCAAGAAGATCGGGTGAAACAATATTAGCTGAGATTCCAGTAAACTCATAGTACTACGGAAGCTCTGCAAACACTTTAAAATGAAAGTATGTTTTCCTTGCCGCTGCTTAGGGCTACTTCATCAGGAAACAAAGCATAGAGAGTTCACTGAGAACTAACTGAGTGAGTCAAGTTTCATGCAGCTAGTAGAAACCGTGTTTGAGTTAGAGTTCCAAATGCATGTATCCCTATAGGGGAAAATGAAGTGAAACCTAAGATTTCAAAGTCTTCCTGAAAACGAACTATGCAACCTAGAAGATCTAAATTAGGGCAGCCAAATGCAAGTGGTATACTTATCTTTCCTTTCGAGTTAACAACAAGTTAGGGTGAAACAATATTAGCTGAGATTCCAGTAAACTCATAGTACTACGGAAGCTCTGCAAACACTTTAAAATGAAAGTATATTTTCCTTGCCGCTGCTTAGGGCTACTTCATCAGGAAACAAAGCACAGAGAGTGTACTGAGAACTAACTGAGTGAGTCAAGTTTCATGCAACTAGCACAAACCGTGTTTGATTTAGATGTTCAAAAGCATGTATCCCTATAGGGGAAAAGGTAGTAAACCTAAATATTCAAAGTCGTCCTGCAAAGGAATGATTCAATGTAGCAGAACAAAATTTGTGCAGCGAAGCGCAACTGGTATACACATTTATGCTACCAAGTATGAACAAGATAGGGTGACAAAATATTTGCTGAGGTTTCAGTAATCTCTGAGTTTTTTGGAAGCTCGGTGAATACTTTCCAAAAAAGTGTGTTTTCCTTGCCTCTGCTTAGGGCTACTTCAACAGGGAACAAGGCATAGGGAGTGCACTGAGAACTAGTTGAGTGAGTCAAGTTACAAGCACACAGCAAAAACCGTGTTTGATTTAGAGTTCCAAATGCATGTATCGCTATAGGGGAAAATGAAGTGAAAACTAAAATTTCAAAGTTTTCCTGCAAACGAACGTTTCAATCAAGAAGCACGAAATTTGAACAGCCAAGGAAAACTTGTATAGTTATCTCTCCTGTCGAATATCAAGAAGATCGGGTGAAACAATATTAGCTGAGATTCCAGTAAACTCATAGTACTACGGAAGCTCTGCAAACACTTTAAAATGAAAGTATATTTTCCTTGCCGCTGCTTAGGGCTACTTCATCAGGAAACAAAGCATAGAGAGTGCACTGAGAACTAACTGATTGAGTCAAGTTTCATGCAGCTAGTACAAACCGTGTTTGAGTTAGACATCCAAATGCATGTATCCCTATAGGGGAAAATGAAGTGAAACCTAAGATTTCAAAGTCTTCCTGCAAACGAACTATTCAACCTAGAAGATCTAAATTTGGGCAGCCAAATGCAACCGGTATACTTATCTTTCCTGTCGAGTTAACAACAAGTTAGGGTGAAAACATATTTGCTGAGATTCCAGGAAACTCAAAGTTCTGTGGAATCACTGCAAATGCTTTCCAATGAAAGTTTCTTACCCTTGCCTCTGCCCAGGGATACTTCAACAGAAATCAAAGCATAGAGATCGCACTGAGAACTAGTTGAGTGAGTTTCAGTTTCAAGCAGCTGGCATAAACCGTGTTGGTTTATAATTCCAAATTCCTACGTCCCTGTAAGGAAAAGTGAAGTGAAACCTAAAAATTCAAAGTGTTCCTGCACACGAACATTTCAACCTAGAAGAACGAAATTTGGGTAGCTAAGTGCAACTGGTATACTCATCTTTCCTGACCAGGATCATCAAGATCAGGTGAGTAAATAGTTGCAGAGATTCCAGTTAACTTGGACCTCTGTTGAAGCTCTGGAAGTGCATCCTAAGGAAAGCATATGTTCCGCGCCTCCACTTAGGACCACTTCAACAGGGAAAAAAGCACAGAGAGCACACCAGGAACTATCTGAGAGAGTCAAGCTTCAAGCAGCTAGCACAAACAGTGTTTGATTTAGAGTTCCCAATGCATGTATTCCTATAGGTGAAAATGAAGAGAAACCCCCCAAATTCAATGTCTTCCTGAAAGCAAATGCTTCATCTGAGAAGAACGAAATTTTGGCAGCCAAATGCAACTGGTATACTCATCTTTCTTACCTAGTATCAACAAGATCAAGTGAAAAAATATTCGCTGAAATTCCAGTAAACTTTGGAGTTTTGTGGAAGCTCTGCAAACACTTACAAATGAAAGCGTATTTTCCTTGCCTCTGCTTGGGGATACTGCAGCAGGGGACAATGCATAGAGAGTGCACTGAGAACTCATTGAGTGAGCCAAGTTTCCAAGAGGTATCACAAACTGTGTTTGATTTAGCATTCCAAATGCATGTATTCATATAGGGAAAAAAGAAGTGAAACCTAAAAATTCAAAGTGTTCCTGCAAAGGAACTCTTCAACATAAGATTACGAAATTTGGGCTGCCAAGTGCAACCCATATACTCATTTTTGAGGCCAAGTATCAACAAGATTGGGTGAAAAAACATTTGCTGAGATTCCAGTAAACTCTGAGTTCTGTGGATGCTCTGCAAACACTTTCAAATGAAAGTCTATTGTTCTTTGCTCTGCTTAAGGGTACATAAACTGGTAACAAAGCATAGAGAACAGAATGAGAATTCATTCAGTGAGTCAAGTTTCAAGCAGCTAGCACAAACCGTGTTTGATTTAGATGTCCCAAAGCATGTATCCCTACAGGGGAAAAGGTAGTAAAAAATAAATATTCAAAGTCATCCTGCAAAGGAATGATTCAACGTAGCAGGACAAAATTTGTGCAGCCAAGCGCAACTGGTATACACATTTTTCCTACCAAGTATCAACAAGATAGGGTGACAAAATATTTGCTGAGGTTTCAGTAATCTCTGAGTTTTTTGGAAGTTCGGTGAATACTTTCCAAAGAAAGTGTGTTTTCCTTGCCTCTGCTTAGGGCTACTTCAACAGGGAACAAGGCATAGAGAGTGCACTGAGAAGCAGTTAAGTGAGTCAAGTTACAAGCACACAGCAAAAACCGTGTTTGATTTAGAGTTCCAAATGCATGCATCCGTATAGGGGAAAACGAAGTGAAACCTAAAAATTCAAAGTTTTTCTGCAAACGAACGTTTCAATCGAGAAGCACGGAATTTGAACAGCCAAGGACAACATGTATAGTTATCTCTCCTGTCGAATATCAAGAAGATTGGGTGAAACAATATTAGCTGAGATACCAGTAAACTCCTAGTACTACGGAAGCTCTGCAAACACTTTAAAATGAAAGTATATTTTCCTTGCCGCTGCTTAGGGCTACTTCATGAGGAAACAAACCATAGAGAGTGCACTGAGAACTTACTGAGTGAGTCAAGTTTCATGCAGCTAGTACAAACCGTGTTTGAGTTAGAGTTCCAAATGCATGTATCCCTATAGGGGAAAATGTAGGGAAACCTAAAAATTCAAAGTTTTCCTGCAAATGAACGTTTCAATCGAGAAGAACGAAATTTGAATAGCCAAGGACAACTTGTATAGTTATCTCTCCTGTCGAATATCAAGAAGATCGGGTGAAACAATATTAGCTGAGATTCCAGTAAACTCATAGTACTACGGAAGCTCTGCAAACACTTTAAAATGAAAGTATGTTTTCCTTGCCGCTGCTTAGGGCTACTTCATCAGGAAACAAAGCATAGAGAGTGCACTGAGAACTAACTGAGTGAGTCAAGTTTCATGCAGCTAGTACAAACCGTGTTTGAGTTAGACATCCAAATGCATGTATCCCTATAGGGGAAAATGAAGTGAAACCTAAGATTTAAAGTCTTCCTGCAAACGAACTATTCAACCTAGAAGATCTAAATTTGGGCAGCCAAATGCAACCGGTATACTTATCTTTCCTGTCGAGTTAACAACAAGTTAGGGTGAAAACATATTTGCTGAGATTCCAGGAAACTCAAAGTTCTGTGGAATCACTGCAAATGCTTTCCAATGAAAGTTTCTTACCTTGCCTCTGCCCAGGGATACTTCAACAGAAATCAAAGCATAGAGATCGCACTGAGAACTAGTTGAGTGAGTTTCAGTTTCAAGCAGCTGGCATAAACCGTGTTGGTTTATAATTCCAAATTCCTACGTCCCTGTAAGGAAAAGTGAAGTGAAACCTAAAAATTCAAAGTGTTCCTGCACACGAACTTTTCCACCTAGAAGAACGAAATTTGGGTAGCTAAGTGCAACTGGTATACTCATCTTTCCTGACCAGGATCATCAAGATCAGGTGAGTAAATAGTTGCAGAGATTCCAGTTAACTTGGACCTCTGTTGAAGCTCTGGAAGTGCATTCTAAGGAAAGCATATGTTCCTCGCCTCCACTTAGGACCACTTGAACAGGGAACAAAGCACAGAGAGCACACCAGGAACTAACTGAGTGAGTCAAGCTTCAAGCAGCTAGCACAAACAGTGTTTGATTTAGAGTTCCCAATGCATGTATTCCTATAGGTGAAAATGAAGAGAAACCCCCCAAATTCAATGTCTTCCTGAAAGCAAATGCTTCATCTGAGAAGAATGAAATTTTGGCAGCCAAATGCAACTGGTATACTCATCTTTCTTACCTAGTATCAACAAGATCAAGTGAAAAAATATTCGCTGAAATTCCAGTAAACTTGGGAGTTTTGTGGAAGCTCTGCAAACACTTACAAAAGAAAGCGTATTTTCCTTGCCTCTGCTTGGGGATACTGCAGCAGGGGACAATGCATAGAGAGTGCACTGAGAACTCATTGAGTGAGCCAAGTTTCCAAGAGGTATCACAAACTGTGTTTGATTTAGCATTCCAAATGCATGTATTCATATAGGGGAAAAAAGAAGTGAAACCTAAAAATTCAAAGTCTTCCTGCAAAGGAACTCTTCAACATAAGATTACGAAATTTGGGCTGCCAAGTGCAACCCATATACTCATTTTTGCTGCCAAGTATCAACAAGATCGGGTGAAAAAACATTTGCTGAGAGTCCAGTAAACTCTGAGTTCTGTGGATGCTCCGCAAACACTTTCAAATGAAAGTCTATTGTTCTTTGCTCTGCTTAAGGGTACATAAACCGGTAACAAAGCATAGAGAGCAGAATGAGAATTCATTCAGTGAGTCAAGTTTCAAGCAGCTAGCACAAACCGTGTTTGATTTATTTGTCCCAAAGCATGTATCCCTACAGGGGAAAAGGTGGTAAAAAATAAATATTCAAAGTCATCCTGCAAAGGAATGATTCAACGTAGCAGGACAAAATTTGTGCAGCCAAGCGCAACTGGTATACACATTTTTCCTACCAAGTATCAACAAGATAGGGTTACAAAATATTTGCTGAGGTTTCAGTAATCTCTGAGTTTTTTGGAAGTTCGGTGAATACTTTCCAAAGAAAGTGTGTTTTCCTTGCCTCTGCTTAGGGCTACTTCAACAGGGAACAAGGCATAGAGAGTGCACTGAGAAGCAGTTAAGTGAGTCAAGTTACAAGCACACAGCAAAAACCGTGTTTGATTTAGAGTTCCAAATGCATGCATCCGTATAGGGGAAAATGAAGTGAAACCTAAAAATTCAAAGTTTTTCTGCAAACGAACGTTTCAATCGAGAAGCACGGAATTTGAACAGCCAAGGACAACATGTATAGTTATCTCTCCTGTCGAATATCAAGAAGATTGGGTGAAACAATATTAGCTGAGATACCAGTAAACTCCTAGTACTACGGAAGCTCTGCAAACACTTTAAAATGAAAGTATATTTTCCTTGCCGCTGCTTAGGGCTACTTCATGAGGAAACAAACCATAGAGAGTGCACTGAGAACTTACTGAGTGAGTCAAGTTTCATGCAGCTAGTACAAACCATGTTTGAGTTAGAGTTCCAAATGCATGTATCCCTATAGGGGAAAATGTAGGGAAACCTAAAAATTCAAAGTTTTCCTGCAAATGAACGTTTCAATCGAGAAGCACGAAATTTGAATAGCCAAGGACAACTTGTATAGTTATCTCTCCTGTGGAATATCAAGAAGATCGGGTGAAACAATATTAGCTGAGATTCCAGTAAACTCATAGTACTACGGAATCTCTGCAAACACTTTAAAATGAAAGTATATTTTCCTTGCCGCTGCTTAGGGCTACTTCATCAGGAAACAAAGCATAGAGAGTGCACTGAGAACTAACTGAGTGAGTCAAGTTTCATGAAGCTACCACAAACCGTGTTTGATTTAGATGTTCAAAAGCATGTATCCCTATAGGAGAAAAGGTAGTAAACCTAAAAATTCCAAGTCACCCTGCAAAGGAATAATTCAACCTAGCAGAACAAAATTTGTGCAGCCAAGCGCAACTGGTATACACATTTTTCCTACCAAGTATCAACAAGATAGGGTGACAAAATATTTGCTGAGGTGTCAGTAATCTGTGAGCTTTTTGGAAGCTAGGTGAATACTTTCCAAAAAAGTGTGTTTTCCTTGCCTCTGCTTAGGGCTACTTCAACAGGGAACAAGGCATAGAGAGTGCACTGAGAACTAGTTGAGTGAGTCAAGTTGCAAGCACACAGCAAAAACCGTGTTTGATTTAGAGTTCCAAATGCATGTATCCCTATATGGGAAAATGAAGTGAAACCTAAAAATTCAAAGTTTTCCTGCAAACTTGCGTTTCAATCGAAAAGCACGACATTTGAACAGCCAAGGACAACTTGTATAGTTATCTCTCCTGTCGAATATCAAGAAGATCGGGTGAAACAATATTAGCTGAGATTCCAGTAAACTCATAGTACTAGGGAAGCTCCTCAAACACTTTAAAATGAAAGTATATTTTCCTTGCCGCTGCTTATTGCTACTTCATGAGGAAACATAGCATAGAGAGTGCACTGAGAACTTATTGAGTGAGTCAAGTTTCATGCAGCTAGTACAAACCGTGTTTGAGTTAGAGTTCCAAATGCATGTATCCCTATAGGGGAAAATGAAGGGAAACCTAAAAATTCAAAGTTTTCCTGCAAACGAACGTTTCAATCAAGAAGCACGAAATTTGAACAGCCAAGGACTACTTGTATAGTTATCTCTCCTGTCGAATATCAAGAAGATCGGGTGAAACAATATTAGCTGAGATTCCAGTAAACTCATAGTACTACGGAAGCTCTGCAAACACTTTAAAATGAAAGTATGTTTTCCTTGCCGCTGCTTAGGGCTACTTCATCAGGAAACAAAGCATAGAGAGTGCACTGAGAACTAACTGAGTGAGTCAAGTTTCATGCAGCTAGTAGAAACCGTGTTTGAGTTAGAGTTCCAAATGCATGTATCCCTATAGGGGAAAATGAAGTGAAACCTAAGATTTCAAAGTCTTCCTGAAAACGAACTATGCAACCTAGAAGATCTAAATTAGGGCAGCCAAATGCAAGTGGTATACTTATCTTTCCTTTCGAGTTAACAACAAGTTAGGGTGAAACAATATTAGCTGAGATTCCAGTAAACTCATAGTACTACGGAAGCTCTGCAAACACTTTAAAATGAAAGTATATTTTCCTTGCCGCTGCTTAGGGCTACTTCATCAGGAAACAAAGCACAGAGAGTGTACTGAGAACTAACTGAGTGAGTCAAGTTTCATGCAACTAGCACAAACCGTGTTTGATTTAGATGTTCAAAAGCATGTATCCCTATAGGGGAAAAGGTAGTAAACCTAAATATTCAAAGTCACCCTGCAAAGGAATGATTCAACGTAGCAGAACAAAATTTGTGCAGCCAAGCGCAACTGGTATACACATTTATCCTACCAAGTATCAACAAGATAGGGTGACAAAATATTTGCTGAGGTTTCAGTAATCTCTGAGTTTTTTGGAAGCTCGGTGAATACTTTCCAAAAAAGTGTGTTTTCCTTGCCTCTGCTTAGGGCTACTTCAACAGGGAACAAGGCATAGGGAGTGCACTGAGAACTAGTTGAGTGAGTCAAGTTACAAGCACACAGCAAAAACCGTGTTTGATTTAGAGTTCCAAATGCATGTATCCCTATAGGGGAAAATGAAGTGAAACCTAAAATTTCAAAGTTTTCCTGCAAACGAACGTTTCAATCGAGAAGCACGAAATTTGAACAGCCAAGGACAACTTGTATAGTTATCTCTCCTGTCGAATATCAAGAAGATCGGGTGAAACAATATTAGCTGAGATTCCAGTAAACTCATAGTACTACGGAAGCTCTGCAAACACTTTAAAATGAAAGTATATTTTCCTTGCCGCTGCTTAGGGCTACTTCATCAGGAAACAAAGCATAGTGAGTGCACTGAGAACTAACTGATTGAGTCAAGTTTCATGCAGCTAGTACAAACCGTGTTTGAGTTAGACATCCAAATGCATGTATCCCTATAGGGGAAAATGAAGTGAAACCTAAGATTTCAAAGTCTTCCTGCAAACGAACTATTCAACCTAGAAGATCTAAATTTGGGCAGCCAAATGCAACCGGTATACTTATCTTTCCTGTCGAGTTAACAACAAGTTAGGGTGAAAACATATTTGCTGAGATTCCAGGAAACTCAAAGTTCTGTGGAATCACTGCAAATGCTTTCCAATGAAAGTTTCTTACCCTTGCCTCTGCCCAGGGATACTTCAACAGAAATCAAAGCATAGAGATCGCACTGAGAACTAGTTGAGTGAGTTTCAGTTTCAAGCAGCTGGCATAAACCGTGTTGGTTTATAATTCCAAATTCCTACGTCCCTGTAAGGAAAAGTGAAGTGAAACCTAAAAATTCAAAGTGTTCCTGCACACGAACATTTCAACCTAGAAGAACGAAATTTGGGTAGCTAAGTGCAACTGGTATACTCATCTTTCCTGACCAGGATCATCAAGATCAGGTGAGTAAATAGTTGCAGAGATTCCAGTTAACTTGGACCTCTGTTGAAGCTCTGGAAGTGCATCCTAAGGAAAGCATATGTTCCGCGCCTCCACTTAGGACCACTTCAACAGGGAAAAAAGCACAGAGAGCACACCAGGAACTAACTGATTGAGTCAAGCTTCAAGCAGCTAGCACAAACAGTGTTTGATTTAGAGTTCCCAATGCATGTATTCCTATAGGTGAAAATGAAGAGAAACCCCCCAAATTCAATGTCTTCCTGAAAGCAAATGCTTCATCTGAGAAGAACGAAATTTTGGCAGCCAAATGCAACTGGTATACTCATCTTTCTTACCTAGTATCAACAAGATCAAGTGAAAAAATATTCGCTGAAATTCCAGTAAACTTTGGAGTTTTGCGGAAGCTCTGCAAACACTTACAAATGAAAGCGTATTTTCCTTGCCTCTGCTTGGGGATACTGCAGCAGGGGACAATGCATAGAGAGTGCACTGAGAACTCATTGAGTGAGCCAAGTTTCCAAGAGGTATCACAAACTGTGTTTGATTTAGCATTCCAAATGCATGTATTCATATAGGGAAAAAAGAAGTGAAACCTAAAAATTCAAAGTGTTCCTGCAAAGGAACTCTTCAACATAAGATTACGAAATTTGGGCTGCCAAGTGCAACCCATATACTCATTTTTGCTGCCAAGTATCAACAAGATCGGGTGAAAAAACATTTGCTGAGATTCCAGTAAACTCTGAGTTCTGTGGATGCTCTGCAAACACTTTCAAATGAAAGTCTATTGTTCTTTGCTCTGCTTAAGGGTACATAAACTGGTAACACAGCATAGAGAACAGAATGAGAATTCATTCAGTGAGTCAAGTTTCAAGCAGCTAGCACAAACCGTGTTTGATTTAGATGTCCCAAAGCATGTATCCCTACAGGGGAAAAGGTAGTAAAACATAAATATTCAAAGTCATCCTGCAAAGGAATGATTCAACGTAGCAGGACAAAATTTGTGCAGCCAAGCGCAACTGGTATACACATTTTTCCTACCAAGTATCAACAAGATAGGGTGACAAAATATTTGCTGAGGTTTCAGTAATCTCTGAGTTTTTTGGAAGTTCGGTGAATACTTTCCAAAGAAAGTGTGTTTTCCTTGCCTCTGCTTAGGGCTACTTCAACAGGGAACAAGGCATAGAGAGTGCACTGAGAAGCAGTTAAGTGAGTCAAGTTACAAGCACACAGCAAAAACCGTGTTTGATTTAGAGTTCCAAATGCATGCATCCGTATAGGGGAAAACGAAGTGAAACCTAAAAATTCAAAGTTTTTCTGCAAACGAACGTTTCAATCGAGAAGCACGGAATTTGAACAGCCAAGGACAACATGTATAGTTATCTCTCCTGTCGAATATCAAGAAGATTGGGTGAAACAATATTAGCTGAGATACCAGTAAACTCCTAGTACTACGGAAGCTCTGCAAACACTTTAAAATGAAAGTATATTTTCCTTGCCGCTGCTTAGGGCTACTTCATGAGGAAACAAACCATAGAGAGTGCACTGAGAACTTACTGAGTGAGTCAAGTTTCATGCAGCTAGTACAAACCGTGTTTGAGTTAGAGTTCCAAATGCATGTATCCCTATAGGGGAAAATGTAGGGAAACCTAAAAATTCAAAGTTTTCCTGCAAATGAACGTTTCAATCGAGAAGAACGAAATTTGAATAGCCAAGGACAACTTGTATAGTTATCTCTCCTGTCGAATATCAAGAAGATCGGGTGAAACAATATTAGCTGAGATTCCAGTAAACTCATAGTACTACGGAAGCTCTGCAAACACTTTAAAATGAAAGTATGTTTTCCTTGCCGCTGCTTAGGGCTACTTCATCAGGAAACAAAGCATAGAGAGTGCACTGAGAACTAACTGAGTGAGTCAAGTTTCATGCAGCTAGTAGAAACCGTGTTTGAGTTAGAGTTCCAAATGCATGTATCCCTATAGGGGAAAATGAAGTGAAACCTAAGATTTCAAAGTCTTCCTGCAAACGAACTATGCAACCTAGAAGATCTAAATTAGGGCAGCCAAGTGCAACTGGTATACTTATCTTTCCTTCGAGTTAACAACAAGTTAGGGTGAAACAATATTAGCTGAGATTCCAGTAAACTCATAGTACTACGGAAGCTCTGCAAACACTTTAAAATGAAAGTATATTTTCCTTGCCGCTGCTTAGGGCTACTTCATCAGGAAACAAAGCACAGAGAGTGCACTGAGAACTAACTGAGTGAGTCAAGTTTCATGCAACTAGCACAAACCGTGTTTGATTTAGATGTTCAAAAGCATGTATCCCTATAGGGGAAAAGGTAGTAAACCTAAATATTCAAAGTCACCCTGCAAAGGAATGATTCAATGTAGCAGAACAAAATTTGTGCAGCCAAGCGCAACTGGTATACACATTTATGCTACCAAGTATGAACAAGATAGGGTGACAAAATATTTGCTGAGGTTTCAGTAATCTCTGAGTTTTTTGGAAGCTCGGTGAATACTTTCCAAAAAAGTGTGTTTTCCTTGCCTCTGCTTAGGGCTACTTCAACAGGGAACAAGGCATAGGGAGTGCACTGAGAACTAGTTGAGTGAGTCAAGTTACAAGCACACAGCAAAAACCGTGTTTGATTTAGAGTTCCAAATGCATGTATCCCTATAGGGGAAAATGAAGTGAAACCTAAAAATTCAAAGTTTTCCTGCAAACGAACGTTTCAATCAAGAAGCACGAAATTTGAACAGCCAAGGACAACTTGTATAGTTATCTCTCCTGTCGAATATCAAGAAGATCGGGTGAAACAATATTAGCTGAGATTCCAGTAAACTCATAGTACTACGGAAGCTCTGCAAACACTTTAAAATGAAAGTATATTTTCCTTGCCGCTGCTTAGGGCTACTTCATCAGGAAACAAAGCATAGAGAGTGCACTGAGAACTAACTGAGTGAGTCAAGTTTCATGCAGCTAGTACAAACCGTGTTTGAGTTAGACTTCCAAATGCATGTATCCCTATAGGGGAAAATGAAGTGAAACCTAAGATTTCAAAGTCTTCCTGCAAACGAACTATTCAACCTAGAAGATCTAAATTTGGGCAGCCAAATGCAACCGGTATACTTATCTTTCCTGTCGAGTTAACAACAAGTTAGGGTGAAAACATATTTGCTGAGATTCCAGGAAACTCAAAGTTCTGTGGAATCACTGCAAATGCTTTCCAATGAAAGTTTCTTGCCCTTGCCTCTGCCCAGGGATACTTCAACAGAAATCAAAGCATAGAGATCGCACTGAGAACTAGTTGAGTGAGTTTCAGTTTCAAGCAGCTGGCATAAACCGTGTTGGTTTATAATTCCAAATTCCTACGTCCCTGTAAGGAAAAGTGAAGTGAAACCTAAAAATTCAAAGTGTTCCTGCACACGAACATTTCAACCTAGAAGAACGAAATTTGGGTAGCTAAGTGCAACTGGTATACTCATCTTTCCTGACCAGGATCATCAAGATCAGGTGAGTAAATAGTTGCAGAGATTCCAGTTAACTTGGACCTCTGTTGAAGCTCTGGAAGTGCATCCTAAGGAAAGCATATGTTCCGCGCCTCCACTTAGGACCACTTCAACAGGGAAAAAAGCACAGAGAGCACACCAGGAACTATCTGAGTGAGTCAAGCTTCAAGCAGCTAGCACAAACAGTGTTTGATTTAGAGTTCCCAATGCATGTATTCCTATAGGTGAAAATGAAGAGAAACCCCCCAAATTCAATGTCTTCCTGAAAGCAAATGCTTCATCTGAGAAGAACGAAATTTTGGCAGCCAAATGCAACTGGTATACTCATCTTTCTTACCTAGTATCAACAAGATCAAGTGAAAAAATATTCGCTGAAATTCCAGTAAACTTTGGAGTTTTGTGGAAGCTCTGCAAACACTTACAAATGAAAGCATATTTTCCTTGCCTCTGCTTGGGGATACTGCAGCAGGGGACAATGCATAGAGAGTGCACTGAGAACTCATTGAGTGAGCCAAGTTTCCAAGAGGTATCACAAACTGTGTTTGATTTAGCATTCCAAATGCATGTATTCATATAGGGAAAAAAGAAGTGAAACCTAAAAATTCAAAGTCTTCCTGCAAAGGAACTCTTCAACATAAGATTACGAAATTTGGGCTGCCAAGTGCAACCCATATACTCATTTTTGCTGCCAAGTATCAACAAGATCGGGTGAAAAAACATTTGCTGAGATTCCAGTAAACTCTGAGTTCTGTGGATGCTCTGCAAACACTTTCAAATGAAAGTCTATTGTTCTTTGCTCTGCTTAAGGGTACATAAACCGGTAACACAGCATAGAGAACAGAATGAGAATTCATTCAGTGAGTCAATTTTCAAGCAGCTAGCACAAACCGTGTTTGATTTAGATGTCCCAAAGCATGTATCCCTACAGGGGAAAAGGTAGTAAAAAATAAATATTCAAAGTCATCCTGCAAAGGAATGATTCAACGTAGCAGGACAAAATTTGTGCAGCCAAGCGCAACTGGTATACACATTTTTCCTACCAAGTATCAACAAGATAGGGTGACAAAATATTTGCTGAGGTTTCAGTAATCTCTGAGTTTTTTGGAAGTTCGGTGAATACTTTCCAAAGAAAGTGTGTTTTCCTTGCCTCTGCTTAGGGCTACTTCAACAGGGAACAAGGCATAGAGAGTGCACTGAGAAGCAGTTAAGTGAGTCAAGTTACAAGCACACAGCAAAAACCGTGTTTGATTTAGAGTTCCAAATGCATGCATCCGTATAGGGGAAAACGAAGTGAAACCTAAAAATTCAAAGTTTTTCTGCAAACGAACGTTTCAATCGAGAAGCACGGAATTTGAACAGCCAAGGACAACATGTATAGTTATCTCTCCTGTCGAATATCAAGAAGATTGGGTGAAACAATATTAGCTGAGATACCAGTAAACTCCTAGTACTATGGAAGCTCTGCAAACACTTTAAAATGAAAGTATATTTTCCTTGCCGCTGCTTAGGGCTACTTCATGAGGAAACAAACCATAGAGAGTGCACTGAGAACTTACTGAGTGAGTCAAGTTTCATGCAGCTAGTACAAACCGTGTTTGAGTTAGAGTTCCAAATGCATGTATCCCTATAGGGGAAAATGTAGGGAAACCTAAAAATTCAAAGTTTTCCTGCAAATGAACGTTTCAATCGAGAAGAACGAAATTTGAATAGCCAAGGACAACTTGTATAGTTATCTCTCCTGTCGAATATCAAGAAGATCGGGTGAAACAATATTAGCTGAGATTCCAGTAAACTCATAGTACTACGGAATCTCTGCAAACACTTTAAAATGAAAGTATATTTTCCTTGCCGCTGCTTAGGGCTACTTCATCAGGAAACAAAGCATAGAGAGTGCACTGAGAACTAACAGAGTGAGTCAAGTTTCATGAAGCTACCACAAACCGTGTTTGATTTAGATGTTCAAAAGCATGTATCCTTATAGGAGAAAAGGTAGTAAACCTAAAAATTCAAAGTCACCCTGCAAAGGAATAATTCAACCTAGCAGAACAAAATTTGTGCAGCCAAGCGCAACTGGTATACACATTTTTCCTACCAAGTATCAACAAGATAGGGTGACAAAATATTTGCTGAGGTGTCAGTAATCTCTGAGCTTTTTGGAAGCTCGGTGAATACTTTCCAAAAAAGTGTGTTTTCCTTGCCTCTGCTTAGGGCTACTTCAACAGGGAACAAGGCATAGAGAGTGCACTGAGAACTAGTTGAGTGAGTCAAGTTGCAAGCACACAGCAAAAACCGTGTTTGATTTAGAGTTCCAAATGCATGTATCCCTATAGGGGAAAATGAAGTGAAACCTAAAAATTCAAAGTTTTCCTGCAAACTTACGTTTCAATCGAGAAGCACGACATTTGAACAGCCAAGGACAACTTGTATAATTATCTCTCCTGTCGAATATCAAGAAGATCGGGTGAAACAATATTAGCTGAGATTCCAGTAAACTCATAGTACTACGGAAGCTCTGCAAACACTTTAAAATGAAAGTATATTTTCCTTGCCGCTGCTTAGGGCTACTTCATGAGGAAAAAAAGCATAGAGAGTGCACTGAGAACTTATTGAGTGAGTCAAGTTTCATGCAGCTAGTACAAACCGTGTTTGAGTTAGAGTTCCAAATGCATGTATCGCTATATGGGAAAATGAAGGGAAACCTAAAAATTCAAAGTTTTCCTGCAAACGAACGTTTCAATCAAGAAGCACGAAATTTGAACAGCCAAGGACTACTTGTATAGTTATCTCTCCTGTCGAATATCAAGAAGATCGGGTGAAACAATATTAGCTGAGATTCCAGTAAACTCATAGTACTACGGAAGCTCTGCAAACACTTTAAAATGAAAGTATGTTTTCCTTGCCGCTGCTTAGGGCTACTTCATCAGGAAACAAAGCATAGAGAGTGCACTGAGAACTAACTGAGTGAGTCAAGTTTCATGCAGCTAGTACAAACCGTGTTTGAGTTAGAGTTCCAAATGCATGTATCCCTATAGGGGAAAATGAAGTGAAACCTAAGATTTCAAAGTCTTCCTGCAAACGACCTATGCAACCTAGAAGATCTAAATTAGGGCAGCCAAATGCAAGTCGTATACTTATCTTTCCTTTCGAGTTAACAACAAGTTAGGGTGAAACAATATTAGCTGAGATTCCAGTAAACTCATAGTACTACGGAAGCTCTGCAAACACTTTAAAATGAAAGTATATTTTCCTTGCCGCTGCTTAGGGCTACCTCATCAGGAAACAAAGCATACAGAGTGCACTGAGAACTAACTGAGTGAGTCAAGTTTCATGCAGCTAGCACAAACCGTGTTTGATTTAGATGTTCAAAAGCATGTATCCCTCTAGGGGAAAAGGTAGTAAAACCTAAATATTCAAAGTCATCCTGCAAAGGAATGATTCAACCTAGCAGAACAAAATTTGTGCAGCCAAGCGCAACTGGTATACACATTTTTCCTACCAAGTATCAACAAGATAGGGTGACAAAATATTTGCTGAGGTTTCAGTAATCTCTGAGTTTTTTGGAAGCTCGGTGAATACTTTCCAAAGAAAGTGTGTTTTCCTTGCCTCTGCTTAGGGCTACTTCAACAGGGAACAAGGCATAGAGAGTGCACTGAGAACTAGTTGAGTGAGTCAAGTTACGAGCACACAGCAAAAACCGTGTTTGATTTAGAGTTCCAAAGCATGTATCCCTATAGGGGAAAATGAAGTGAAACCTAAAAATTCAAAGTTTTCCTGCAAACGAACGTTTCAATCGAGAAGCACGAAATTTGAACAGCCAAGGACAACTTGTATAGTTATCTCTCCTGTCGAATATCAAGAAGATCGGGTGAAACAATATTAGCTGAGATTCCAGTAAACTCATAGTACTACGGAAGCTCTGCAAACACTTTAAAATGAAAGTATATTTTCCTTGCCGCTGCTTAGGGCTACTTCATCAGGAAACAAAGCATAGAGAGTGCACTGAGAACTAACTGAGTGAGTCAAGTTTCATGCAGCTAGCACAAACCGTGTTTGATTTAGATGTTCAAAAGCATGTATCCCTATAGGGGAAAAGGTAGTAAACCTAAATATTCAAAGTCATCCTGCAAAGGAATGATTCAACCTAGCAGAACAAAATTTGTGCAGCCAAGCGCAACTGGTATACACATTTTTCCTACCAAGTATCAACAAGATAGGGTGACAAAATATTTGCTGAGGTTTCAGTAATCTCTGAGCTTTTTGGAAGCTAGGTGAATACTTTCCAAAGAAAGTGTGTTTTCCTTGCCTCTGCTTAGGGCTACTTCAACAGGGAACAAGGCATAGAGAGTGCACTGAGAACTAGTTGAGTGAGTCAAGTTGCAAGCACACAGCAAAAACCGTGTTTGATTTAGAGTTCCAAATGCATGTATCCCTATAGGGGAAAATGAAGTGAAACCTAAAAATTCAAAGTTTTCCTGCAAACGAACGTTTCAATCGAGAAGCACGACATTTGAACAGCCAAGGACAACTTGTATAATTATCTCTCCTGTCGAATATCAAGAAGATCGGGTGAAACAATATTAGCTGAGATTCCAGTAAACTCATAGTACTACGGAAGCTCTGCAAACACTTTAAAATGAAAGTATATTTTC
This sequence comes from Marmota monax, assembly GCF_021218885.2. Classification (NCBI taxonomy): domain Eukaryota; kingdom Metazoa; phylum Chordata; class Mammalia; order Rodentia; family Sciuridae; genus Marmota; species Marmota monax. Next base: position 52,411 of record NW_026692641.1, read on the forward strand.
CTTGCCGCTGCTTAGGGCTACTTCATCAGGAAACAAATCATAGAGAGTGCACTGAGAACTTACTGAGTGAGTCAAGTTTCATGCAGCTAGCACAAACCGTGTTTGAGTTAGAGTTCCAAATGCATGTATCGCTATATGGGAAAATGAAGGAAACCTAAAATTCAAAGTCTTCCTGCAAACGAACGTTTCAATCTAGAAGCACGAAATTTGAGCAGCCAAGGCTACTTGTATACTCATCTTTCCTGTCGAAGTATCAACAAGATCGGGTGAAACAATATTAGCTGAGATTCCAGTAAACTCTGAGTTTTACGGAAGCTCTGCAAACACTTTCAAATGAAAGTATGTTTTCCTTGCCTCTGCTTAGGGCTACTTCATCAGGAAACAAAGCATAGAGAGTGCACTGAGAACTAACTGAGTGAGTCAAGTTTCATGCAGCTAGTACAAACCGTGTTTGATTTAGAGTTCCAAATGCATGTATCCCTATAGGGGAAAATGAAGTGAAACCTAAGAATTCAAAGTTTTCCTGCAAACGAACTTTGCAACCTAGAAGATCGAAATTTGGGCAGCCAATGCAACTCGTATACTTATCTTTCCTGTCGAGTAACAACAAGTTAGGGTGAAAAAATATTAGCTGAGATTCCAGTAAACTCATAGTACTACGGAAGCTCTGCAAACACTTTAAAATGAAAGTATATTTTCCTTGCCGCTGCTTAGGGCTACCTCATCAGGAAACAAAGCATACAGAGTGCACTGAGAACTAACTGAGTGAGTCAAGTTTCATGCAGCTAGCACAAACCGTGTTTGATTTAGATGTTCAAAAGCATGTATCCCTCTAGGGGAAAAGGTAGTAAAACCTAAATATTCAAAGTCATCCTGCAAAGGAATGATTCAACCTAGCAGAACAAAATTTGTGCAGCCAAGCGCAACTGGTATACACATTTTTCCTACCAAGTATCAACAAGATAGGGTGACAAAATATTTGCTGAGGTTTCAGTAAACTCTGAGTTTTTTGGAAGCTCGGTGAATACTTTCCAAAGAAAGTGTGTTTTCCTTGCCTCTGCTTAGGGCTACTTCAACAGGGAACAAGGCATAGAGAGTGCACTGAGAACTAGTTGAGTGAGTCAAGTTACGAGCACACAGCAAAAACCGTGTTTGATTTAGAGTTCCAAATGCATGTATCCCTATAGGGGAAAATGAAGTGAAACCTAAAAATTCAAAGTTTTCCTGCAAACGAACGTTTCAATCAAGAAGCACGAAATTTGAACAGCCAAGGACAACTTGTATAGTTATCTCTCCTGTCGAGTATCAAGAAGATCGGGTGAAACAATATTAGCTGAGATTCCAGTAAACTCATAGTACTACGGAAGCTCTGCAAACACTTTAAAATGAAAGTATATTTTCCTTGCCGCTGCTTAGGGCTACTTCATCAGGAAACAAAGCATAGCGAGTGCACTGAGAACTAACTGAGTGAGTCAAGTTTCATGCAGCTAGCACAAACCGTGTTTGATTTAGATGTTCAAAAGCATGTATCCCTATAGGGGAAAAGGTAGTAAAACCTAAATATTCCAAGTCATCCTGCAAAGGAATGATTCAACCTGGCAGAACAAAATTTGTGCATCCAAGCGCAACTGGTATACACATTGTTCCTTCCAAGTATCAACAAGATAGGGTGACAAAATATTTGCTGAGGTTTCAGTAATCTCTGAGTTTTTTGGAAGCTCGGTGAATACTTTCCAAAAAAGTGTGTTTTCCTTGCCTCTGCTTAGGGCTACTTCAACAGGGAACAAGGCATAGAGAGTGCACTGAGAACTAGTTGAGTGAGTCAAGTTACAAGCACACAGCAAAAACCGTGTTTGATTTAGAGTTCCAAATGCATGTATCCCTATAGGGGAAAATGAAGTGAAACCTAAAAATTCAAAGTTTTCCTGCAAACGAACGTTTCAATCGAGAAGCACGAAATTTGAACAGCCAAGGACAACTTGTATAGTTATCTCTCCTGTCGAATGTCAAGAAGATCGGGTGAAACAATATTAGCTGAGATTCCAGTAAACTCATAGTACTACGGAAGCTCTGCAAACACTTTAAAATGAAAGTATATTTTCCTTGCCGCTGCTTAGGGCTACTTCATCAGGAAACAAAGCATAGAGAGTGCACTGAGAACTAACTGAGTGAGTCAAGTTTCATGCAGCTAGCACAAACCGTGTTTGAGTTAGAGTTCCAAAGCATGTATCCCTATAGGGGAAAAGGTAGTAAAACCTAAATATTCAAAGTCATCCTGCAAACGAACTGATTCAACCTAGCAGAACTAAATTTGTGCAGCCAAGCGCAACTGGTATACATATCTTTCCTACCAAGTATCAACAAGATAGGGTGACAAAATATTTGCTGAGGTTTCAGTAATCTCTGAGTTTCTTGGAAGCTCGGTGAATACTTTCCAATGAAAGTGTGTTTTCCTTGCCTCTGCTTAGGGCTACTTCAACAGGGAACAAGGCATAGAGAGTGCACTGAGAACTAGTTGAGTGAGTTTCAGTTTCAAGCACACAGCATAAACCGTGTTTGGTTTAGAATTCCAAATGCATATATCCCTGTAAGGGAAAATGACGTGAAACCTAAAAATTCAAAGTGTTCCTGCAAACGAACGTTTCAATCGAGAAGACACGAAATTTGGACAGCTAAGGACAACTTGTATACTTATCTCTCCTGTCCAGATCATCAAGATCAGTTGAGTAACATATTAGCTGAGATTCCAGTAAACTCATAGTACTACGGAAGCTCTGCAAACACTTTAAAGTGAAAACGTATATTTTCCTGCCGCTGCTTAGGGCTACTTCATCAGGAAACAAAGCACAGAGAGCGCACTGGAACTAACTGAGTGAGTCAAGTTTCATGCAGCTAGCACAAACCGTGTTTGATTTAGATGTTCCAAATGCATGTATCCCTATAGGTGAAAAGGTAGTAAAATCCTAAATATTCAAAGTCTTCCTGCAAAGCGAATGATTCAACTTAGCAGAACGAAATTTGTGCAGCCAAGCGCAACTGGTATACACATCTTTCTTACCTAGTATCAACAAGATCAAGTGACAAAATATTCGCTGAAGTTCCAGTAAACTTGGAGTTTTGTGGAAGCTCTGCAAACACTTACATAAGAAAGCGTGTTTTCCTTGCCTCTGCTTGGGTATACTGCAGCAGGGAACAATGCATAGAGAGTGCACTGAGAACTCATTGAGTGAGCCAAGTTTCCAAGAGCTATCACAAAACTGTGTTTGATTTAGCAGTTCCAAATGCATGTATTCCTATAGGGAAAAATGATGTGAAACCTAAAATTCAAAGTGTTCCTGCAAACGAACTCTTCAACATAAGATACGAAATTTGGGCTGCCAAGTGCAACCATATACTAATTTTTTCTGCCAAGTATCAACAAGATCGGTTGAAAAAACATTTGCTGAGATTCCAGTAAACTCTGAGTTCTGTGGATGCTCTACAAACACTTTCAAATGAAAGTCTATTTTTCTTTGCTCTGCTTAGGGGTACATAAACCGGTAACAAAACATAGAGAGCAGAATGAGAATTCATTCAATGAGTCAAGTTTCAAGCAGCTAGCACAAACCGTGTTTGATGTAGATGTTCAAAAGCATGTATCCCTATAGGAGAAAAGATAGTAAACCTAAAAATTCAAAGTCACCCTGCAAAGGAATAATTCAACCTAGCAGAACAAAATTTGTGCAGCCAAGCGCAACTGGTATACACATTTTTCCTACCAAGTATCAACAAGATAGGGTGACAAAATATTTGCTGAGGTGTCAGTAATCTCTGAGCTTTTTGGAAGCTAGGTGAATACTTTCCAAAAAAGTGTGTTTTCCTTGCCTCTGCTTAGGGCTACTTCAACAGGGAACAAGGCATAGAGAGTGCACTGAGAACTAGTTGAGTGAGTCAAGTTGCAAGCACACAGCAAAAACCGTGTTTGATTTAGAGTTCCAAATGCATGTATCCCTATAGGGGAAAATGAAGTGAAACCTAAAAATTCAAAGTTTTCCTGCAAACTTACGTTTCAATCGAGAAGCACGACATTTGAACAGCCAAGGACAACTTGTATAGTTATCTCTCCTGTGGAATATCAAGAAGATTGGGTGAAACAATATTAGCTGAGATTCCAGTAAACTCATAGTACTATTGAAGCTCTGCAAACACTTTAAAATGAAAGTATATTTTCCTTGCCGCTGCTTAGGGCTACTTCATCAGGAAACAAACCATAGAGAGTGCACTGAGAACTAACTGAGTGAGTCAAGATTCATGCAGCTAGCACAAACCGTGTTTGATTTAGATGTTCATAAGCATGTATCCCTCTAGGGGAAAAGGTAGTAAAACCTAAATATTCAAAGTCATCCTGCAAAGGAATGATTCAACCTAGCAGAACAAAATTTGTGCAGCCAAGCGCAACTGGTATACACATTTTTCCTCCCAAGTATCAACAAGATAGGGTGACAAAATATTTGCTGAGGTTTCAGAAATCTCTGAATTTTTTGGAAGCTCGGTGAATACTTTCCAAAGAAAGTGTGTTTTCCTTGCCTCTGCTTAGGGCTACTTCAACAGGGAACAAGGCATAGAGAGTGCACTGAGAACTAGTTGAGTGAGTCAAGTTACAAGCACACAGCAAAAACCGTGTTTGATTTAGAGTTCCAAATGCATGTACCCCTATGGGGGAAAATGAAGTGAAAACTAAAAATTCAAAGTTTTCCTGAAAACGAACGTTTCGATCGAAAAGCATGGAATTTGAACAACCAACGACCACTTGTATTCGTATCTCTCCTGTCGAATATCAAGAAGATCGGGTGAAACAATATTAGCTGAGATTCCAGTAAACTCATTGTACTACGAAAACACTGCAAACACTTTAAAATGAAAGTATATTTTCCTTGCCGCTGCTTAGGGCTACTTCATCAGGAAAAAAGCATAGAGAGTGCACTGAGAACTAACTGAGTGAGTCAAGTTTCATGCAGCTAGTACAAACCGTGTTTGAGTTAGAGTTCCAAATGCATGTATCCCTATATGGGAAAATGAAGTGAAACCAAAGATTTCAAAGTCTTCCTGCAAACGAACTATACAACCTAGAATATCTAAATTTGTGCAGCCAAATGCAAGTGGTATACTTATCTTTCCTTTCGAGTTAACAACAAGTTAGGGTGAAAAAATATTTGCTGAGATTCCAGGAAATTCAAAGTTCTGTGGAATTACTGCATATGCTTTCCAATGAAAGTTTCTTGCCCTTGCCTCTGCTTAGGGTTACTTCAACCGAAATCAAAGCATAGAGATCTCACTGAGAACTAGTTGAGTGAGTTTCAGTTTCAAGCAGCTGGCATAAACCGTGTTTGGTTTATACTTCCAAATGCATACGCCCCTGTAAGGAAAAGTGACGTGAAACCTAAAAATTCAAAGTGTTCCTGCAAACGAACTTTTCAACCTAGAAGAACGCAATTAGGGTAGCTAAGTGCAACTGGTATACTCATCTTTCCTGACCAGGATCATCAAGTTCAGTTGAGTAAATAGTTGCAGAGATTCCAGTAAACTTGGAGCTCTGTTGAAGCTATGGAAATGCTTTCTAAGGAAAACGCATGTTCCTCGCCTCCTCTTAGGACCACTTCAACAGTGAACAAAGCACAGAGAGCACACCAGGAAGTAACTGAGTGAGTCAAGCTTCAAGCAGCTAGCACAAACACTGTTTGATTTAGAGTTCCCAATGCATGTATTCCTATAGGTGAAAATGAAGAGAAATCCCCCAAATTCAATGTCTTCCTGAAAGCAAACGCTTCGTCTTAGAAGAACGAACTTTTGGCAGCCAAATGCAACTGGTATACTCATCTTTCTTACCTAGTATCAACAAGATCAAGTGAAAAAATATTCGCTGAAATTCCAGTAAACTTGGGAGTTTTGTGGAAGCTCTGCAAACACTTACATAAGAAAGCGTATTTTCCTTGCCTCTGCTTGGGTATACTGCAGCAGGGGACAATGCATAGAGAGTGCACTGAGAACTAATTGAGCGAGCCAAGTTTCCAAGGGGTATCACAAACTGTGTTTGATTTAGCATTCCAAATGCATGTATTCATATAGGGAAAAAAGAAGTGAAACCTAAAAATTCAAAGTCTTCCTGCAAAGGAACTCTTTAACATAAGATTACGAAATTTGGGCTGCCAAGTGCAACCCATATTCTCATTTTTGCTGCCAAGTATCAACAAGATCGGGTGAAAAAACATTTGCTGAGATTATAGTAAACTCTGAGTTCTGTGGATGCTCTACAAACACTTTCAAATGAAAGTCTATTTTTCTTTGCTCTGCTTTGGGGTACATAAACCGGTAACAAAGCATAGAGAGCAGAATGAGAATTGATTCAGTGAGTCAAGTTTCAAGCAGCTAGCACAAACCGTGTTTGATTTACATGTTCAAATGCATGTATCCCTATAGGGGAAAAGGTAGTAAAACCTAAATATTCAAAGTCATCCTGCAAAGGAATGATTCAACCTAGCAGAACAAAATTTGTGCAGCCAAGCGCAACTGGTATACACATTTTTCCTACCAAGTATCAACAAGATAGGGTGACAAAATATTTGCTGAGGTTTCAGTAATCTCTGAGTTTTTTGGAAGCTCGGTGAATACTTTCCAAGAAAGTGTGTTTTCCTTGCCTCTGCTTAGGGCTACTTCAACAGGGAACAAGGCATAGAGAGTGCACTGAGAACTAGTTGAGTGAGTCAAGTTACAAGCACACAGCAAAAACCGTGTTTGATTTAGAGTTCCAAATGCATGTATCCCTATAGGGGAAAATGAAGTGAAATCTAAAAATTCAAAGTTTTCCTGCAAACGAACGTTTCAATCGAGAAGCATGAAATTTGAACAGCCAAGGACAACTTGTATAGTTATCTCTGCTGTCGAATATCAAGAAGATCGGGAGAAACAATATTAGCTGAGATTCCAGTAAACTCCTAGTACTACGGAAGCTCTGCAAACACTTTAAAATGAAAGTATATTTTCCTTGCCGCTGCTTAGGGCTACTTCATCAGGAAACAAAGCATAGAGAGCGCACTGAGAACTAACTGAGTGAGTCAAGTTTCATGCAGCTAGTACAAACCGTGTTTGAGTTAGAGTTCCAAATGCATGTATCCCTATAGGGGAAAATGAAGTGAAACCTAAGATTTCAAAGTCTTCCTGCAAACGAACTATTCAACCTAGAAGATCTAAATTTGGGCAGCCAAATGCAACCAGTATACTTACCTTTCCTGTCGAGTTAACAACAAGTTAGGATGAAAAAATATTTGCTGAGATTCCTGGAAACTCAAAGTTCTGTGGAATCACTGCAAATGCTTTCCAATGAAAGTTTCTTGCCCTTGCCTCTGCTTAGGGTTACTTCAACAGAAATCAAAGCATAGAGATCACACTGAAAAATAGTTGAGTGAGTTTCAGTTTCAAGCAGCTGGCATAAACCGTGTTTGGCTTATAATTCCAAATGCATACGTCCCTGTAAGGAAAAGTGAATTGAAACCTAAAATTTCAAAGTGTTCCTGCACACGAACTTTTCAACCTAGAAGAATGAAATTTGGGTAGCAAAGTGCAACTGGTATACTCATCTTTCCTGACCAGGATCATCAAGATCAGGTGAGTAAATAGTTGCAGAGATTCCAGGTAACTTGGAGCTCTGTTGAAGCACTGGAAATGCTTTCTAAGGAAAGCGTATATTCCACGCCTCCACTTAGGACCACTTCAACAGGGAACAAATCACAGAGAGCACACCAGGAACTAACTGAGTGAGTCAAGCTTCAAGCAGCTGGCACAAACAGTGTTTGATTTAGAGTTCCCAATGCATGTATTCCTATAGGTGAAAATGAAGAGAAACCCCCCAAATTCAATGTCTTCCTGAAAGCAAATGCTTCATCTTAGAAGAACGAAATTTTGGCATCCAAATGCAACTGGTATACTCATCTTTCTTACCTAGTATCAACAAATCAATTGAAAAAATATTCGCTGAAATTCCAGTAAACTTGGGAGTTTTGTGGAAGCTCTGCAAACACTTACATAAGAAAGCGTATTTTCCTTGCCTCTGCTTGGGGATACTGCAGCAGGGGACAATGCATAGAGAGTGCACTGAGAACTAATTGAGTGAGCCAAGTTTCCAAGTTGTATCACAAACTGTGTTTGGTTTAGCATTCCAAATGCATGTATTCATATAGGGAAAAAAGAAGTGAAACCTAAAAATTCAAAGTCTTCCTGCAAAGGAACTCTTCAACATAAGATTACGAAATTTGGGCTGCCAAGTGAAACCCATATACTCATTTTTGCTGCCAAGTATCAACAAGATCGGGTGAAAAAACATTTGCTGAGAGTCCAGTAAACTCTGAGTTCTGTGGATGCTCTACAAACACTTTCAAATTAAAGTCTGTTTTTTTTGCTCTGCTTAGGGGTACATAAACTGGTAACAAAGCATAGAGAACAGAATGAGAATTCATTCAGTGAGTCAAGTTTCAAGCAGCTAGCACAAACCATGTTTGATTTAGATGTTCAAAAGCATGTATCCCTATAGGGGAAAAGGTAGTAAAACCTAAATATACAAAGTCATCCTGCAAAGGAATGATTCAACCTAGCAGAACAAAATTTGTGCAGCCAAGCGCAACTGGTATACACATTTTTCCGACCAAGTATCAACAAGATAGGGTGACAAAATATTTGCTGAGGTTTCAGTAATCTCTGAGTTTTTTGGAATCTCCCTGAATAGTTTCCAAAGAAAGTGTGTTTTCCTTGCCTCTGCTTAGGGCTACTTCAACAGGGAACAAGGCATAGAGAGTGCACTGAGAATTAGTTGAGTGAGTCCAGTTACAAGCACACAGCAAAAACCGTGTTTGATTTAGAGTTCCAAATGCATGTATCCCTATAGGGGAAAATGAAGTGAAACCTAAAAATTCAAAGTTTTCCTGCAAACGAACGTTTCAATCGAGAAGCACGAAATTTGAACAGCCAAGGACAACTTTTATAGTTATCTCTCCTGTCGAATATCAAGAAGATCGGGTGAAACAATATTAGCTGAGATTCCAGTAAACTCATAGTACTACGGAAGTTCTGCAAGCACTTTAAAAGGAAAGTATATTTTCCTTGCCGCTGCTTAGGGCTACTTCATCAGGAAACAAAGCATAGAGAGTGCACTGAGAACTAACTGAGTGAGTCAAGTTTCATGCAGCTAGTAGAAACCGTGTTTGAGTTAGAGTTCCAAATGCATGTATCCCTTTAGTGGAAAATGAATGAAACCTAAAATTTCAAAGTCTTCCTGCAAAGGAACCTTTCAACCTAGAAGATCTAAATTTTGGCAGCCAAATGCAACCGGTATACTTATCTTTCCTGTCGAGGTAACAAGTTAGGGTGAAAAAATATTTGCTGAGTTTCCAGGAAACTCAAAATTCTGTGGAATCACTGCAAATGCTTTCCAATGAAAGTTTCTTGCCCTTGCCTCTGCTTAGGGTTACTTCAACAGAAATCAAAGCATAGAGATCGCACTGAGAACTGGTTGAGTGAGTTTCAGTTTCAAGCAGCTGGCATAAACCGTGTTTGGTTTATAATTCCAAATGCATACGTCCCTGTAAGGAAAAGTGGATTGAAACCTAAAAATTCAAAATGTTCCTGCACACGAACTTTTCAACCTAGAAGAACAACATTTGGGTAGCTAACTGCAACTGCTATACTCATCTTTCCTGACCAGGATCATGAATATCAGGTGAGTAAATAGTTGCAGAGATTCCAGTTAACTTGGAGCTCTGTTGAAGCACTGGAAATGCTTTCTCAGGAAAGCGTATGTTCCTCGCCTGCACTTAGGACCACTTCAAGAGGGAACAAAGCACAGAGAGCACACCAGGAACTAATTGAGTGGGTCAAGCTTCAAGCAGCTCGCACAAAGAGTGTTTGATTTAGAGTTCCCAATGCATGTATTCCTATAGGTGAAAATGAAGAAAAACCCCCCAAATTCAATGTCTTCCTGAAAGCAAATGCTTCATCTTAGAAGAACGAAATTTTGGCAGCCAAATGCAACTGGTATACTCATCTTTCTTACCTAGTATGAACAAGATCAAGTGAAAAAATATTCGCTGAGATTCCAGTAAACTTGGTAGTTTTGTGGAAGCTCTGCAAACACTTACATAAGAAAGCGTATTTTCCTTGCCTCTGCTTGGGGATACTGCAGCAGGGGACAATGCAGAGAGAGTGCAATGAGAACTCATTGAGTGATCCAAGTTTCCAAGAGGTATCACAAACTGTGTTTGATTTAGCATTCCAAATGCATGTATTCATATAGGGAAAAAAGAAGTGAAACCTAAAAATTCAAAGTCTTCCTGCAAAGGAACTCTTCAACATAAGATTACGAAATTTGGGCTGCCAAGTGCAACCCATATACGCATTTTTTGCTGCCAAGTATCAACAGGATCGGGTGAAAAAATATTTGCTGAGAGTCCAGTAAACTCTGAGTTCTGTGGATGCTATACAAACACTTTCAAATGAAAGTCTATTTTTCTTTGCCCTGCTTAGGGGTACATAAACTGGTAAAAAATCATAGAGAGGAGAATGAGAATTCATTCAGTGAGTCAAGTTTCAAGCAGCTAGCACAAACCGTGTTTGATTTAGATGTTCAAAAGCATGTATCCCTATAGGGGAAAAGGCAGTAAAACCTAAATATTCAAAGTCATCCTGCAAAGGAATGATTCAACCTAGCAGAACAAAATTTGTGCAGCCAAGCGCAACTGGTATACACATTTTTCCTACCAAGTATCAACAAGATAGGGTGACAAAATATTTGCTGAGGTTTCAGTAATCTCTGAGTTTTTTGGAAGCTCGGTGAATACTTTTGATTTAGAGTTCCAAATGCATGTATCCCTATAGGGGAAAATGAAGTGAAACCTAAAAATTCAAAGTTTTCCTGCAAACGAACGTTTCAATCGAGAAGCACGAAATTTGAACAGCCAAGGACAACTTGTATAGTTATCTCTCCTGTCAAATATCAAAAAGATCGGGTGAAACAATATTAGCTGAGATTCCAGTAAACTCATAGTACTACGGAAGATCTTCAAACACTTTAAAAAGTAAGAATATTAAAAAAATAAAATAAAAAAATAAAGTATATTTTCCATGCCGCTGCTTGGGGCTACTTCATCAGGACACAAAGCATAGAGAGCGCACTGAGAACTAGTTATCTCTCCTGTTGAATATCAAGAAGATCGGGTGAAACAATATTAGCTGAGATTCCAGTAAACTCATAGTACTACGGAAGCTCTGCAAACACTTTAAAAAGTAAGTATATTAAAAAAAAATAATAAAAAATAAAGTATATTTTCCATTCCGCTGCTTTGGGCTACTTCATCAGGAAAGAAAGCATAGAGAGTGCACTGAGAACTAACTGAGTGAGTCAATTTTCATGCACCTAGCACAAACCGTGTTTGACTTAGATGTTCAAAAGCATGTATCCCTATAGGGGAAAAGGTAGTAAAACCTAAATATTCAAAGTCATCCTGCAAAGGAATGATTCAACCTAGCAGAACAAAATTTGTGCAGCCAAGCACAACTGGTATACCCATTTTTCCTACCAAGTATCAACAAGATAGGGTGACAAAATATTTGCTGTGGTTTCAGTAATCTCTGATTTTTTTCGAATCTCGATGAATACTATCCAAAGAAAGTGTGTTTTCCTTGCCTCTGCTTAGGGCTACTTCAACAGGGAACAAGGCATAGAGAGTGCACTGAGAACTAGTTGAGTGAGTCAAGTTACAAGCACACAGCAAAAACCGTGTTTGATTTAGAGTTCCAAATGCATGTATCCCTATAGGGGAAAATGAAGTGAAACCTAAAAATTCAAAGTTTTCCTGCAAACGAACGTTTCAATCGAGAAGCACGAAATTTGAACAGGCAAGGACAACTTGTATAGTTATCTCCCCTGTCGAATATCAAGAAGATCGGGTGAAACAATATTAGCTGAGATTCCAGTAAACTCATAGTACTACGGAAGCTCTGCAAACACTTTAAAAAGTAAGTATATTAAAAAAAATAATAAAAAATAAAGTATATTTTCCATGCCGTGCTTTGGGCTACTTCATCAGGAAACAAAGCATAGAGAGTGCACTGAGAACTAACTGAGTGAGTCAATTTTCATGCACCTAGCACAAAAGGTGTTAGATTTAGATGTTCAAAAGCATGTATCCCTATAGGGGAAAAGGTAGGAAAACCTAAATATTCAAAGTCATCCTGCAAAGGAATGATTCAACCTGGCAGAACAAAATTTGTGCAGCCAAGCACAACTGGTATACCCATTTTTCCTACCAAGTATCAACAAGATAGGGTGACAAAATATTTGCTGTGGTTTCAGTAATCTCTGATTTTTCTCGAAGCTCGGTGAATACTATCCAAAGAAAGTGTGTTTTCCTTGCCTCTGCTTAGGGCTACTTCAACAGGGAACAAGGCATAGAGAGTGCACTGAGAACTAGTTGAGTGAGTCAAGTTACAAGCACACAGCAAAAACCGTGTTTGATTTAGAGTTCCAAATGCATGTATCCCTATAGGGGAAAATGAAGTGAAACCTAAAAATACAAAGTTTTCCTGCAAACGAAGGTTTCAATCGAAAAGCACGAAATTTGAACAGCCAAGGACAACTTGTATAGTTATCTCTCCTGTGGAATATCAAGAAGATCGGGTGAAACAATATTAGCTGAGATTCCAGAAAACTCATAGTACTACGGAAGCTCTGCAAACACTTTAAAAGGAAAGTATATTTTCCTTGCCGCTGCTTAGGGCTACCTCATCAGGAAACAAAGCATAGAGAGTGCACTGAGAACTAACTGAGTGAGTCAAGTTTCATGAAGCTAGCACAAACCCTGTTTGATTTAGATTTTCAAAAGCATGTATCCCTTTAGGGGAAAAGGTAGTAAAACCTAAATATTCAAAGTCATCCTGCAAAGGAATGATTCAACGTAGCAGAACAAAATTTGTGCAGCCAAGTGCAACTGGTATACACATTTTTCCTACCAAGTATCAACAAGATAGGGTGACAAAATATTTGCTGAGTTTTCAGTAATCTCTGAGTTTCTTGGAAGCTCGGTGAATACTTTCCAAAGAAAGTGTGGTTTCCTTGCCTCTGCTTAGGGCTACTTCAACAGGGAACAAGGCATAGAGAGTGCACTGAGAACTAGTTGAGTGAGTCAAGTTACAAGCACACAGCAAAAACCGTGTTTGATTTAGAGTTCCAAATGCATGTATCCCTGTAGGGGAAAATGAAGTGAAACCTAAAAATTCAAAGTTTTCCTTCAAACGAACGTTTCAATCGAGAAGCACGAAATTTGAACAGCCAAGGACAACTTGTATAGTTATCTCTCCTGTCGAATATCAAGAAGATCGGGTGAAACAATATTAGCTGAGATTCCAGTAAACTCATAGTACTACGGAAGCTCTGCAAACACTTTAAAATGAAAGTATATTTTCCTTGCCGCTGCTTAGGGATACTTCATCAGGAAACAAAGCATAGAGAGTGCACTGAGAACTAACTGAGTGAGTCATGTTTCATGCAGCTACCACAAACCGTGTTTGATTTAAATGTTCAAAACCATGTATCCCTCTAGGGGAAATGGTAGTAAAACCTAAATATTCAAAGTCATCCTGCAAAGGAATGATTCAATGTAGCAGAACAAAATTTGTGCAGCCATGCGCAACTGGTATACACATTTTTCCTACCAAGTATGAACAAGATAGGGTGACAACATATTTGCTGAAGTTTCAGTAATCTCTGAGTTTTTTGGAAGCTCGGTGAATACTTTCCAAAGAAAGTGTGTTTTCCTTGCCTCTGCTTAGGGCTACTTCAACAGGGAACAAGGCATAGAGAGTGCACTGAGAACTGGATGAGTGAGTCACGTTACAAGCACACAGCAAAAACCGTGTTTGATTTAGAGTTCCAAATGCATGTATCCTTATTGGGGAAAATGAAGTGAAATCTCAGATTTCAAAGTCGTCCTCCAAAGGAACTATTCAACCTAGAAGATCTAAATTTGGGCAGCCAAATTCAACCAGTGTACTTATCTTTCCTGTCCAGTTAACAACAAGTTAGGGTGAAAAATATTTGCTGAGATTCCAGGAAACTCAAAGTTTTGTGGAATCACTGCAAATGCTTTCCAATGAAAGATTCTTGCCCTTGCCTTTGCTTAGGGTTACTTCAACAGAAATCAAAGCATAGAGATTGCACTGAGAACTAGTTGAGTGAGTTTCAGTTTCAAGCAGATGGCATAAACCGTGTTTGGTTTATAATTCCAAATGCATACGTCCCTGTAAGGAAAAGTGACGTGAAACCTAAAAATTCAAAGTGTTCCTGCACACGAACATTTCAACCTAGAAAAACGAAATTTGGGTAGATAAGTGCAACTGGTATACTCATCTTTCCTGACCAGGATCATCAAGATCAGGTGACTAAATAGTTGCAGAGATTCCAGTTAACTTTGAGCTCTGTTGAAGCTCAGGAAATGCTTTCTAAGTAAAGCGTATATTCCTCGCCTCCACTTAGGACCACTTCAACAGGGAACGAAGCACAAAGAGCACACCAGAAATTAACTGAGTGAGGCAAGCTTCAAGCAGCTAGCACAAACAGTGTTTGATTTAGAGTTCCCAATGCATGTATTCCTATTGGTGAAAATGAAGAGAAACTCCCCAAATTCAATGTCTTCCTGAAAGCAAATGCTTCATCTTAGAACAACGAAATTTTGGCAGCCAAATGCAACTGGTATACTCATCTTTCTTACCTAGTATCAACAAGATCAAGTGAAAAAATATTCGCTGAAATTCCAGTAAACTTGGGAGGTTTGTGGAAGCTTTGGAAACACTTACATAAGAAAGCGTATTTTCCTTGCCTCTGCTTAGGGATACTGCAGCAGGGAACAATGCATAGAGAGTGCACTGAGAACTAGTTGAGTGAGCCAAGTTTCCAAGAGATATCCAAAACTGTGTTTGATTTAGCATTCCAAATGCATGTATTCTTATAGGGAAAAAAGAAGTGAAACCTAAAATTTCAAAATCTTCCTGCAAAGGAACTCTTCAACATAAGATTACGAAATTTGGGCTGCCAAGTGCAACCCATATACTGATTTTTGCTGCCAAGTACCAACAAGATCGGGTGAAAAAACATTTGCTGAGAGTCCAGTAAACTCTGAGTTCTGTGGATGCTCTACAAACACTTTCAAATGAAAGTCTATTTGTCTTTGCTCTGCTTATGGGTACATAAACTGGTAACAAAGCATAGAGAGCAGAATGAGAATTCATTCAGTGAGCCAAGTTTCAAGCAGCTAGCACAAACCGTGTTTGATTTAGATGTTCAAAAGCATGTATCCCATATATGGGAAAAGGTAGTAAAACATAAACATTCAAAGTCATCCTGCAGAGGAATGATTCAACCTAGCAGAACAAAATTTGTGCAGCCAAGCGCAACTGGTATACACATTTTTCCTACCAAGTATCAACAAGATAGGGTGACAAAATATTTGCTGAGGTTTCAATAATCTCTGAGTTTTTTGGAAGCTCGGTGAATACTTTCCAAAGAAAGTGAGATTTCCTTGCCTCTGCTTAGGGCTACTTCAACAGGGAACAAGGCATAGAGAGTGCACTGAGAACTAGTTGAGTGAGTCAAGTTACAAGCACACAGCAAAAACCGTGTTTGATTTAGAGTTCCAAATGCATGTATCCCTATAGGGGAAAATGAAGTGAAACCTAAAAATTCAAAGTTTTCCTGCAAACGAACGTTTCAATCGAGAAGCACGAAATTTGAACAGACAAGGACAACTTGTATAGTTATCTCTCCTGTCGAATATCAAGAAGATCGGGTGAAACAATATTAGCTGAGATTCCTGTAAACGCATAGTACTACGGAAGCTCTGCAAACACTTTAAAAAGTAAGTATATTAAAAAAAATAATAAAAAAATAAAGTATATTTTCCATGCCGCTGCTTTGGGCTACTTCATCAGGAAACAAAGCATAGAGAGTGCACTGAGAACTAACTGAGTGAGTCAATTTTCATGCACCTAGCACAAACCGTGTTTGATTTAGATGTTCAAAAGCATGTATCCCTCTGGGGAAAAGGTAGTAAAACCTAAATATTCAAAGTCATCCTGCAAAGGAATGATTCAACCTAGCAGAACAAAATTTGTGCAGCCAAGCACAAGTGGTATACCCATTTTTCCTACCAAGTATCAACAAGATAGGGTGACAAAATATTTGCTGAGGTTTCAGTAATCTATGAGTTTTTTGGAAGCTCGGTGAATACTTTCCAAAGAAAGTGTGTTTTCCTTGCCTCTGCTTAGGGCTACTTCAACAGGGAACAAGGCATAGAGAGTGCACTGAGAACTAGTTGAGTGAGTCAAGTTACAAGCACACAGCAAAAACCGTGTTTGATTTAGAGTTCCAAATGCATGTTTCCCTATAGGGGAAAATGAAGTGAAACCTAAAATTTCAAAGTTTTCCTGCAAACGAACGTTTCAATCGAGAAGCACGAAATTTGAACAGCCAAGGACAACTTGTATTGTTATCTCTCCTGTCGAATATCAAGAAGATCGCTGAAACAATATTAGCTGAGATTCCAGTAAACTCATAGTACTACGGAAGCTCTGCAAACACTTTAAAAGGAAAGTATATTTCCTTGCCGCTGCTTAGGGCTACCTCATCAGGAAAAAAAGCATAGAGAGTGCACTGAGAACTAACTGAGTGAGTCAAGTTTCATGAAGCTAGCACAAACCCTGTTTGATTTAGATGTTCAAAAGCATGTATCCCTTTAGGGGAAAAGGTAGTAAAACCTAAATATTCAAAGTCATCCTGCAAAGGAATGATTCAACCTAGCAGAACAAAATTTGTGCAGCCAAGCGCAACTGGTATACACATTTTTCCTACCAAGTATCAACAAGATAGGGTGACAAAATATTTGCTGAGGTTTCAGTAATCTATGAGTTTTTTGGAAGCTCGGTGAATACTTTCCAAAGAAAGTGTGTTTTCCTTGCCTCTGCTTAGGGCTACTTCAACAGGGAACAAGGCATAGAGAGTGCACTGAGAACTAGTTGAGTGAGTCAAGTTGCAAGCACACAGCAAAAACCGTGTTTGATTTAGAGTTCCAAATGCATGTATCCCTATAGGGGAAAATGAAATGAAACCTAAGATTTCAAAGTCTTCTGCAAACGAACTATTCAACCTAGAAGATCTAAATTTGGGCAGCCAAATGCAACCGGTATACTTATCTTTCCTGTCGAGTTAACAACAAGTTAGGGTGAAAAAATATTTGCTGTGATTCCAGGAAACTCAAAGTTCTGTGGAATCACTGCAAATGCTTTCCAATGAAAGTTTCTTGCCCTTGCCTCTGCTTAGGGTTACTTCAACAGAAATCAAAGCATAGAGATCCCACTGAGAACTAGTTGAGTGAGTTTCAGTTTCAAGCACAGAGCATAAACCGTGTTTGGTTTATACTTCCAAATGCATACGTCCCTGTAAGGAAAAGTGAAGTGAAACCTAAAAATTCAAAGTGTTCCTGCACACGAACTTTTCCACCTAGAAGAACGAAATTTGGGAAGCTAAGTGCAACTGGTATACTCATCTGTCCTGACCAGGATCATCAATATCAGGTGAGTAAATAGTTGCAGAGATTCCAGTTAACTTGGACCTCTGTTGAAGCTCTGGAAATGCTTTCTAAGGAAAGCATATGTTCCTCGCCTCCACTTAGGACCACTTCAACAGGGAACAAAGCACAGAGAGCACACCAGGAACTAACTGAGTGATTCAAGCTTCAAGCAGCTAGCACAAACAGTGTTTGATTTAGAGTTCCCAATGCATGCATTCCTATAGGTTAAAATGAAGAGAAACCCCCCAAATTCAAAGTCTTCTTGATAGCAAATGCTTCATCTTAGAAGAACGAAATTTTGGCAGCCAAATGCAACTGGTATACTCATCTTTCTTACCTAGTATCAACAAGATCAAGTGAAAAAATATTCGCTGAAATTCCAGTAAACTTGGGAGTTTTGTGGAAGCTCTGCAAATACTTACATAAAAAAGTGTATTTTCCTTGCCTCTGCTTGGGGATACTGCAGCAGGGGACAATGCATAGAGAGTGCACTGAGAACTCATTGAGTGAGCCAAGTTTCCAATTGGTATCACAAACTGTGTTTGATTTAGCATTCCAAATGCATGTATTCATATAGGGAAAAAAGAAGTGAAACCTAAAAATTCAAAGTTTTCCTGCAAACGAACGTTTCAATTGAGAAGCACGAAATTTGAACAGCCAAGGACAACTTGTATAGTTATCTCTCCTGTCAAATATCAAGAAGATCGGGTGAAACAATATTAGCTGAGATTCCAGTAAACTCATAGTACTACGGAAGCTCTGCAAACACTTTAAAATGAAAGAGTATTTTCCTTGCCGCTGCTTCGGGCTACTTCATCAGGAAACAAAGCATAGAGAGCGCACTGAGAACTAACTGTGTGAGTCAAGTTTCATGCAGCTAGCACAAACCGTGATTGATTTAGATGTTCAAAAGCATGTATCCCTGTAGGGGAAAAGGTTGTAAAACCTAAATATTCAAAGTCATCCTGCAAAGGAATGATTCAACGTAGCAGAACAAAATTTGTGCAGCCAAGTGCAACAGGTATACACATTTTTCCTACCAAGTATCAACCAAATAGGGTGACAACATATTTGCTGAGGTTTCAGTAATCTCTGAGTTTTTTGGAAGTTCTGTGAATACTTTCGAAATTAAGTGTGTTTTCCTTGCCTCTGCTTAGGGCTACTTCAACAGGGAACAAGGCATAGAGAGTGCACTGAGAACTAGTTGAGTGAGTCAAGTTATAAGCACACAGCAAAAAAAGTGTTTGATTTAGAGTTCCAAATGCATGTATCCCTAAAGGGGAAAAAGAAGTGAAACCTAAAAATTCAAAGTTTTCCTGCAAACGAACGTTTCAATCGAGAAGCACGAAATTTGAACAGCCAAGGACAACTTGTATAGTTATCTCTCCTGTCGAATATCAAGAAGATCGGGTGAAAGAATATTAGCTGAGATTCCTGTAAACGCATAGTAGTACGGAAGCTCTGCAAACACTTTAAAATGAAAGTATATTTTCCTTGCCGCTGCTTAGGGCTACTTCACCAGGAAACAAAGCATAGAGAGTGCACTGAGAACTAACTGAGTGAATCAAGTTTCATGCAGCTAGCACAAACCGTGTTTGATTTAGATGTTCAAAAGCATGTATCCCTATAGGGGAAAAGGTAGAAAAACCTAAATATTCAAAGTCGTCCTGCAAAGGAATGATTCAACCTAGCAGAACAAAATTTGTGCAGCCAAGTGCAACTGGTATACACATTTTTCCTACCAAGTATCAACAAGAGAGGGTGACACAATATTTGCTGAGGTTTCGGTAATCTCTGAGCTTTTTGGAAGCTCGGTGAATACTTTCCAAAAAAGTGTGTTTTCCTTGCCTCTGCTTAGGGCTACTTCAACAGGGAACAAGGCATAGACAGTGCACTGAGAACTAGTTGAGTGAGTCAAGTTACAAGCACACTGCGAAAACCGTGTTTGATTTAGAGTTCCAAATGCATGTATCCCTATAGGGGAAAATGAAGTGAAACCTAAAAATTCAAAGTTTTCCTGCAAACGAACGTTTCAATCGAGAAGCACGAAATTTGAACAGCCTAGGACAACTTGTACAGTTATCTCTCCTGTCGAATATCAAGAAGATCGGGTGAAACATTATTAGCTGAGATTCCAGTAAACTCATAGTACTACGGAAGCTCTGCAAACACTTTAAAACGAAAGTATATTTTCCTTGCCGCTGCTTAGGGCTACTTCATCAGGAAACAACGCATAGAGAGTGCACTGAAAACTAACTGAGGGAGTCAAGTTTCATGCAGCTAGTACAAACCGTGTTTGAGTTAGAGTTCCAAATGCATGTATCCCTATAGGGGAAAATGAAGTGAAACCTAAGATTTCAAAGTCTTCCTGCAAACGAACTATTCAACCTAGAAGATCTAAATTTGGGCAGCCAAATGCAACCGGTATACTTATCTTTCCTGTTGAGTTAACAACAAGTTATGGTGAAAAAATATTTGCTGAGATTCCAGGAAACTCAAAGTTCTGTGGAATCACTGCAAATGCTTTCCAATGAAAGTTTCTTGCCCTTGCCTCTGCTTAGGGTTACTTCAACAGAAATCAAAGCATAGAGATCCCACTGAGAACTAGTTGAGTGAGTTTCAGTTTCAAGCACACAGCATAAACCGTGTTTGGTTTATACTTCCAAATGCATACGTCCCTGTAAGGAAAAGTGATGTGTAACCTAAAAATTCAAAGTGTTCCTGCACACGAACTTTTCCACCTAGAAGAACGAAA
This sequence comes from Marmota monax, assembly GCF_021218885.2. NCBI lineage: Eukaryota > Metazoa > Chordata > Mammalia > Rodentia > Sciuridae > Marmota > Marmota monax. The sequence goes on from NW_026692641.1 coordinate 72,808, forward strand.
TTTGGGTAGCTAAGTGCAACTGGTATACTCATCTTTCCTGACCAGGATCATCAAGATCAGGTGAGTAAATAGTTGCAGAGATTCCAGTTAACTTGGTGCTCTGTTGAAGCTCTGGAAATGCTTTCTAAGGAAAGAATATGTTCCTCGCCTCCACTTAGGACCACTTCAATGGGGAACAAAGCACAGAGAGCACACCAGGAACTAACTGAGTGAGTCAAGCTTCAAGCAGCTAGCACAAACAGTGTTTGATTTAGAGTTCCCAATACATGTATTCCTATAGGTGAAAATGAAGAGAAACCCCCCAAATTCAATGTCTTCCTGAAAGCAAATGCTTCATCTTAGAAGAACGAAATTTTGGCAGCCAAATGCAACTGGTATACTCATCTTTCTTACCTAGTATCAACAAGATCAATGAAAAAATATTCGCTGAAATTCCAGTAAACTTGGGAGTTTTGTGGAAGCTCTGCAAACACTTACATAAGAAAGCATATTTTCCTTGCCTGTGCTTGGGGATACTGCAGCAGGGGACAATGCATAGAGAGTGCACTGAGAACTCATTGAGTGAGCCAAGTTTCCAAGAGGTATCACAAACTGTGTTTGATTTAGCATTCCAAATGCTTGAATTCATATAGGGAAAAAAGAAGTGAAACCTAAAAATTCAAAGTCTTCCTGCAAAGGAACTCTTCAACATAAGATTACGAAATTTGGGCTGCCAAGTGCAACCCATATACTCATTTTTGCTGCCAAGTATCAACAAGATCGGGTGAAAAAACATTTGCTGAGAGTCCAGTAAACTCTGAGTTCTGTGGATGCTCTACAAACACTTTCAAATGAAAGTCTATTTTTCTCTGCTCTGCTTAGGGGTACATAAACCGGTAACAAAGCATAGAGAGCAGGATGAGAATTCATTCAGTGAGTCAAGTTTCAAGCAGCTAGCACAAAGCGTGTTTGATTTAGATGTTCAAAAGCATGTATCCCTATAGGGGAAAAGGTAGTAAAACCTAAATATTCAAAGTCATCCTGCAAAGAATGATTCAACCTAGCAGAACAAAATTTGTGCAGCCAAGCCCAACTGGTATACACATTTTTCCTACCAAGTATCAACAAGATAGGGTGACAAAATATTTGCTGAGGTTTCAGTAATCTCTGATTTTTTTGGAAGCTCGGTGAATACTTTCCAAAGAAAGTGTGTTTTCCTTGTCTTTGCTTAGGGCTACTTCAACAGGGAACAAGGCATAGAGAGTGCACTGACAACTAGTTGAGTGAGTCAAGTTACAAGCACACAGCAATAACCGTGTTTGATTTAGGGTTCCAAATGCATGTATCCCTATAGGGGAAAATGAAGTGAAACTTAATAATTCAAAGTTTTCTTGCAAACGAACGTTTCAATCGAGAAGCACGAAATTTGAACAGCCAAGGACAACTTGTATAGTTATCTCTCCTGTCGAATATCAAGAAGATCGGGTGAAACAATATTAGCTGAGATTCCAGTAAACTCATAGTACTACGGAAGATCTTCAAACACTTTAAAAAGTAAGAATATTAAAAAAAAATAAAATATAAAGTATATTTTCCATGCCGCTGCTTAGGGCTACTTATTCAGGACACAAAGCATAGAGAGCGCACTGAGAACTAACTGAGTGAGTCAAGTTTCATGCAACTAGCACAAACCGTGTTTGCTTTAGATGTTCAAAAGCATGTATCCCTATAGGGGAAAAGGTAGTAAAACCTAAATATTCAAAGTCATCCTGCAAAGGAATGATTCAACCTAGCAGAACAAAATTTGTGCAGCCAAGCGCAACTGGTATACACATTTTTCTTACCAAGTATCAACAACATAGGGTGACAAAATATTTGCTGAGGTTTCAGTAATCTCTGAGTTTTTTGGAAACTCGGTGAATACTTTCCAAAGAAAGTGTGTTTTCCTTGCCTCTTCTTAGGGCTACTTCAACAGGGAACAAGGCAAAGAGAGTGCACTGAGAACTAGTTGAGTGAGTCAAGTTACAAGCACACAGCAAAAACCGTGTTTGATTTAGAGTTCCAAACGCATGTATCCCTATAGGGGAAAATGAAGTGAAACCTAAAAATTCAAAGTTTTTCTGCAAACGAACGTTTCAATCGAGAAGCACAAAATTTGAACAGCCAAGGACAACTTGTATAGTTATCTCTCCTGTCGAATATCAAGAAGATCGGGTGAAACAATATTAGCTGAGATTCCAGTAAACTCATAGTACTACGGAAGCTCTGCAAACACTTTAAAATGAAAGTATATTTTCCTTGCCGCTGCTTAGGGCTACTTCATCAGGAAACAAAGCATAGAGAGTGCACTGAGAACTAACTGAGTGAATCAAGTTTCATGCAGCTAGCACAAACCGTGTTTGATTTAGATGTTCAAAAGCATGTATCCCTATAGGGGAAAAGGTAGAAAAACCTAAATATTCAAAGTCGTCCTGCAAAGGAATGATTCAACCTAGCAGAACAAAATTTGTGCAGCCAAGTGCAACTGGTATACACATTTTTCCTACCAAGTATCAACAAGAGAGGGTGACACAATATTTGCTGAGGTTTCAGTAATCTCTGAGCTTTTTGGAAGCTCGGTGAATACTTTCCAAAAAAGTGTGTTTTCCTTGCCTCTGCTTAGGGCTACTTCAACAGGGAACAAGGCATAGACAGTGCACTGAGAACTAGTTGAGTGAGTCAAGTTACAAGCACACAGCAAAAACCGTGTTTGATTTAGAGTTCCAAATGCATGTATCCCTATAGGGGAAAATGAAGTGAAACCTAAAAATTCAAAGTTTTCCTGCAAACGAACGTTTCAATCGAGAAGCACGAAATTTGAACAGCCTAGGACAACTTGTACAGTTATCTCTCCTGTCGAATATCAAGAAGATCGGGTGAAACATTATTAGCTGAGATTCCAGTAAACTCATAGTACTACGGAAGCTCTGCAAACACTTTAAAACGAAAGTATATTTTCCTTGCCGCTGCTTAGGGCTACTTCATCAGGAAACAACGCATAGAGAGTGCACTGAAAACTAACTGAGGGAGTCAAGTTTCATGCAGCTAGTACAAACCGTGTTTGAGTTAGAGTTCCAAATGCATGTATCCCTATAGGGGAAAATGAAGTGAAACCTAAGATTTCAAAGTCTTCCTGCAAACGAACTATTCAACCTAGAAGATCTAAATTTGGGCAGCCAAATGCAACCGGTATACTTATCTTTCCTGTTGAGTTAACAACAAGTTATGGTGAAAAAATATTTGCTGAGATTCCAGGAAACTCAAAGTTCTGTGGAATCACTGCAAATGCTTTCCAATGAAAGTTTCTTGCCCTTGCCTCTGCTTAGGGTTACTTCAACAGAATTCAAAGCATAGAGATCCCACTGAGAACTAGTTGAGTGAGTTTCAGTTTCAAGCACACAGCATAAACCGTGTTTGGTTTATACTTCCAAATGCATACGTCCCTGTAAGGAAAAGTGACGTGAAACCTAAAAATTCAAAGTGTTCCTGCACAAGAACTTTTCAACCCAGAAGAACGAAATTTGGGTAGCTAAGTGCAACTGGTATACTCATCTTTCCTGACCAGGATCATCAAGATCAGGTGAGTAAATAGTTGCAGAGATTCCAGTTAACTTGGTGCTCTGTTGAAGCTCTGGAAATGCTTTCTAAGGAAAGAATATGTTCCTCGCCTCCACTTAGGACCACTTCAATGGGGAACAAAGCACAGAGAGCACACCAGGAACTAACTGAGTGAGTCAAGCTTCAAGCAGCTAGCACAAACAGTGTTTGATTTAGAGTTCCCAATACATGTATTCCTATAGGTGAAAATGAAGAGAAACCCCCCAAATTCAATGTCTTCCTGAAAGCAAATGCTTCATCTTAGAAGAACGAAATTTTGGCAGCCAAATGCAACTGGTATACTCATCTTTCTTACCTAGTATCAACAAGATCAATGAAAAAATATTCGCTGAAATTCCGGTAAACTTGGGAGTTTTGTGGAAGCTCTGCAAACACTTACATAAGAAAGCGTATTTTCCTTGCCTCTGCTTGGGGATACTGCAGCAGGGGACAATGCATAGAGAGTGCACTGAGAACTCATTGAGTGAGCCAAGTTTCCAAGAGGTATCACAAACTGTGTTTGATTTAGCATTCCAAATGCATGTATTCATATAGGGAAAAAAGAAGTGAAACCTAAAAATTCAAAGTGTTCCTGCAAAGGAACTCTTCAACATAAGATTACGAAATTTGGGCTGCCAAGTGCAACCCATATACTCATTTTTGCTGCCAAGTATCAACAAGATCGGGTGAAAAAACATTTGCTGAGAGTCCAGTAAACTCTGAGTTCTGTGGATGCTCTACAAACACTTTCAAATGAAAGTCTATTTTTCTTTGCTCTGCTTAGGGGTACATAAACCGGTAACAAAGCATAGAGAGCAGAATGAGAATTCATTCAGTGAGTCAAGTTTCAAGCAGCTAGCACAAACCGTGTTTGATTTAGATGTTCCAAAGCATGTATCCCTATAGGGGAAAAGGTAGTAAAACCTAAATATTCAAAGTCATCCTGCAAAGGAATGATTCAACCTAGCAGAACAAAATTTGTGCAGCCAAGCCCAACTGGTATACACATTTTTCCTACCAAGTATCAACAAGATAGGGTGACAAAATATTTGCTGAGGTTTCAGTAATCTCTGATTTTTTTGGAAGCTCGGTGAATACTTTCCAAAGAAAGTGTGTTTTCCTTGTCTTTGCTTAGGGCTACTTCAACAGGGAACAAGGCATAGAGAGTGCACTGACAACTAGTTGAGTGAGTCAAGTTACAAGCACACAGCAAAAACCGTGTTTGATTTAGAGTTCCAAATGCATGTATCCCTATAGGGGAAAATGAAGTGAAACTTAATAATTCAAAGTTTTCTTGCAAACGAACGTTTCAATCGAGAAGCACGAAATTTGAACAGCCAAGGACAACTTGTATAGTTATCTCTCCTGTCGAATATCAAGAAGATCGGGTGAAACAATATTAGCTGAGATTCCAGTAAACTCATAGTACTACGGAAGATCTTCAAACACTTTAAAAAGTAAGAATATTAAAAAAAAATAAAAAAATAAAGTATATTTTCCATGCCGCTGCTTAGGGCTACTTATTCAGGACACAAAGCATAGAGAGCGCACTGAGAACTAACTGAGTGAGTCAAGTTTCATGCAACTAGCACAAACCGTGTTTGCTTTAGATGTTCAAAAGCATGTATCCCTATAGGGGAAAAGGTAGTAAAACCTAAATATTCAAAGTCATCCTGCAAAGGAATGATTCAACCTAGCAGAACAAAATTTGTGCAGCCAAGCGCAACTGGTATACACATTTTTCCTACCAAGTATCAACAACATAGGGTGACAAAATATTTGCTGAGGTTTCAGTAATCTCTGAGTTTTTTGGAAACTCGGTGAATACTTTCCAAAGAAAGTGTGTTTTCCTTGCCTCTTCTTAGGGCTACTTCAACAGGGAACAAGGCAAAGAGAGTGCACTGAGAACTAGTTGAGTGAGTCAAGTTACAAGCACACAGCACAAACCGTGTTTGATTTAGATGTTCCAAAGCATGTATCCCTATAGGGGAAAAGGAAGTGAAACCTAAAAATTCAAAGTTTTCCTGCAAACGAACGATTCAATCGAGAAGCACAAAATTTGAACAGCCAAGGACAACTTGTATAGTTATCTCTCCTGTCGAATATCAAGAAGATCGGGTGAAACAATATTAGCTGAGATTCCAGTAAACTCATAGTACTACGGAAGCTCTGCAAACACTTTAAAATGAAAGTATATTTTCCTTGCCGCTGCTTAGGGCTACTTCATCAGGAAACAAAGCATAGAGAGTGCACTGAGAACTAACTGAGTGAATCAAGTTTCATGCAGCTAGCACAAACCGTGTTTGATTTAGATGTTCAAAAGCATGTATCCCTATAGGGGAAAAGGTAGAAAAACCTAAATATTCAAAGTCGTCCTGCAAAGGAATGATTCAACCTAGCAGAACAAAATTTGTGCAGCCAAGTGCAACTGGTATACACATTTTTCCTACCAAGTATCAACAAGAGAGGGTGACACAATATTTGCTGAGGTTTCAGTAATCTCTGAGCTTTTTGGAAGCTCGGTGAATACTTTCCAAAAAAGTGTGTTTTCCTTGCCTCTGCTTAGGGCTACTTCAACAGGGAACAAGGCATAGAGAGTGCACTGAGAACTAGTTGAGTGAGTCAAGTTACAAGCACACAGCAAAATCCGTGTTTGATTTAGAGTTCCAAATGCATGTATCCCTATAGGGGAAAATGAAGTGAAACCTAAAAATTCAAAGTTTTCCTGCAAACGAACGTTTCAATCGAGAAGCACGAAATTTGAACAGCCAAGGACAACTTGTACAGTTATCTCTCCTGTCGAATATCAAGAAGATCGGGTGAAACATTATTAGCTGAGATTCCAGTAAACTCATAGTACTACGGAAGCTCTGCAAACACTTTAAAACGAAAGTATATTTTCCTTGCCGCTGCTTAGGGCTACTTCATCAGGAAACAACGCATAGAGAGTGCACTGAAAACTAACTGAGGGAGTCAAGTTTCATGCAGCTAGTACAAACCGTGTTTGAGTTAGAGTTCCAAATGCATGTATCCCTATAGGGGAAAATGAAGTGAAACCTAAGATTTCAAAGTCTTCCTGCAAACGAACTATTCAACCTAGAAGATCTAAATTTGGGCAGCCAAATGCAACCGGTATACTTATCTTTCCTGTTGAGTTAACAACAAGTTATGGTGAAAAAATATTTGCTGAGATTCCAGGAAACTCAAAGTTCTGTGGAATCACTGCAAATGCTTTCCAATGAAAGTTTCTTGCCCTTGCCTCTGCTTAGGGTTACTTCAACAGAAATCAAAGCATAGAGATCCCACTGAGAACTAGTTGAGTGAGTTTCAGTTTCAAGCACACAGCATAAACCGTGTTTGGTTTATACTTCCAAATGCATACGTCCCTGTAAGGAAAAGTGACGTGAAACCTAAAAATTCAAAGTGTTCCTGCACACGAACTTTTCCACCTAGAAGAACGAAATTTGGGTAGCTAAGTGCAACTGGTATACTCATCTTTCCTGACCAGGATCATCAAGATCAGGTGAGTAAATAGTTGCAGAGATTCCAGTTAACTTGGAGCTCTGTTGAAGCTCTGGAAATGCTTTCTAAGGAAAGCGTATGTTCCTCGCCTCCACTTAGGGCCACTTCAACAGGGAACAAAGCACAGAGAGCACACCAGGAACTAACTGAGTGATTCAAGCTTCAAGCAGCTAGCACAAACAGTGTTTGATTTAGAGTTCCCAATGCATGTATTCCTATAGGTGAAAATGAAGAGAAACCCCCCAAATTCAATGTCTTCCTGAAAGCAAATGCTTCATCTTAGAAGAACGAAATTTTGGCAGCCAAATGCAACTGGTATACTCATCTTTCTTACCTAGTATCAACAAGATCAAGTGAAAAAATATTCGCTGAAATTCCAGTAAACTTGGGAGTTTTGTGGAAGCTCTGCAAACACTTACATAAGAAAGCGTATTTTCCTTGTATCTGCTTGGGGATACTGCAGCAGGGGACAATGCATAGAGAGTGCACTGAGAACTCATTGAGTGAGCCAAGTTTCCAAGAGGTATCACAAACTGTGTTTGATTTAGCATTCCAAATGCATGTATTCATATAGGAAAAAAGAAGTGAAACCTAAAAATTCAAAGTCTTCCTGCAAAGGAACTCTTCAACATAAGATTACGAAATTTGGGCTGCCAAGTGCAACCCATATACTCATTTTTGCTGCCAAGTATCAACAAGATCGGGTGAAAAAACATTTGCTGAGAGTCCAGTAAACTCTGAGTTCTGTGGATGCTCTACAAACACTTTCAAATGAAAGTCTATTTTTCTCTGCTCTGCTTAGGGGTACATAAACTGGTATCAAAGCATAGAGAGCAGAATGGGAATTCATTCAGTGAGTCAAGTTTCAAGCAGCTAGCACAAACCGTGATTGATTTAGATGTTCAAAGGCATGTATCCCTATAGGGGAAAAGTTAGTAAAACCTAAATATTCAAAGTCATCCTGCAAAGGAATGATTCAACGTAGCTGAACAAAATTTGTGCAGCCAAGTGCAACTGGTATACACATTTTTCCTACCAAGTATCAACAAGATAGGGTGACAAAATATTTGCTGAGGTTTCAGTAATCTCTGAGCTTTTTGGAAGCTCGGTGAATACTTTCCAAAGAAAGTGTGTTTTCCTTGCCTCTGCTTAGGGCTACTTCAACAGGGAACAAGGCATTTAGAGTGCACTGAGAACTAGTTGAGTGAGTCAAGTTACAAGCACACAGCAAAAACCGTGTTTGATTTAGAGTTCCAAATGCATGTATCCCTATAGGGGAAAATGAAGTGAAACCTAAAAATTCAAAGTTTTCCTGCAAACGAACGTTTCAATCGAGAAGCACGAAATTTGAACAGCCTAGGACAACTTGTATAGTTATCTCTCCTGTCGAATATCAAGAAGATCGGGTGAAACAATATTAGCTGAGATTCCAGTAAACTCCTAGTACCACGGAAGCTCTGCAAACACTTTAAAATGAAAGTATACTTTCCTTGCCGCTGCTTAGGGCTACTTCATCAGGAAAAGAAGCATAGAGAGTTCACTGAGAACTAACTGAGTGAGTCAAGTTTCATGCAGCTAGTACAAACCGTGTTTGAGTTAGAGTTCCAAATTCATGTATCCCTATAGTGGAAAATGAAATGAAACCTAAGATTTCAAAGTCTTCTGCAAACGAACTATTCAACCTAGAAGATCTAAATTTGGGCAGCCAAATGCAACCGGTATACTTATCTTTCCTGTCGAGTTAACAACAAGTTAGGGTGAAAAAATATTTGCTGTGATTCCAGGAAACTCAAAGTTCTGTGGAATCACTGCAAATGCTTTCCAATGAAAGTTTCTTGCCCTTGCCTCTGCTTAGGGTTACTTCAACAGAATTCAAAGCATAGAGATCGCACTGAGAACTAGTTGAGTGAGTTTCATTTTCAAGCAGCTGGCATAAACCGTGTTTGGTTTATAATTCCAAATGCATACGTCCCTGTAAGGAAAAGTGAAGTGAAACCTAAAAATTCAAAGTGTTCCTGCACACGAACTTTTCCACCTAGAAGAACGAAATTTGGGTAGCTAAGTGCAACTGGTATACTCATCTTTCCTGACCAGGATCATCAAGATCAGGTGAGTAAATAGTTGCAGAGATTCCAGTTAACTTGGAGCTCTGTTGAAGCTCTGGAAATGCTTTCTAAGGAAAGAATATGTTCCTCGCCTCCACTTAGGACCACTTCAATGGGGAACAAAGCACAGAGAGCACACCAGGAACTAACTGAGTGAGTGAAGCTTCAAGCAGCTAGCACAAACAGTGTTTGATTTAGAGTTCCCAATGAATGTATTCCTATAGGTGAAAATGAAGAGAAACCTCCCAAATTCTACGTCTTCCTGAAAGCAAATGCTTCATCTTAGAAGAACGAAATTTTGGCAGCCAAATACAACTGGTATACTCATCTTTCTTACCTAGTATCAACAAGATCAAGTGAAAAAATATTCGCTGAAATTCCAGTAAACTTGGGAGTTTTGTGGAAGCTCTGCAAACACTTACATAAGAAAGCATATTTTCCTTGCCTGTGCTTGGGGATACTGCAGCAGGGGACAATGCATAGAGAGTGCACTGAGAACTCATTGAGTGAGCCAAGTTTCCAAGAGGTATCACAAACTGTGTTTGATTTAGCATTCCAAATGCATGCATTCATATAGGGAAAAAAGAAGTGAAACCTAAAAATTCAAAGTGTTCCTGCAAAGGAACTCTTAAACATAAGATTACGAAATTTGGGCTGCCAAGTGCAACCCATATACTCATTTTTGCTGCCAAGTATCAACAAGATCGGGTGAAAAAACATTTGCTGAGAGTCCAGTAAACTCTGAGTTCTGTGGATGCTCTACAAACACTTTCAAATGAAAGTCTATTTTTCTCTGCTCTGCTTAGGGGTACATAAACCGGTAACAAAGCATAGAGAGCAGAATGAGAATTCATTCAGTGAGTCAAGTTTCAAGCAGCTAGCACAAAGCGTGTTTGATTTAGATGTTCAAAAGCATGTATCCCTATAGGGGAAAAGGTAGTAAAACCTAAATATTCAAAGTCATCCTGCAAAGAATGATTCAACCTAGCAGAACAAAATTTGTGCAGCCAAGCCCAACTGGTATACACATTTTTCCTACCAAGTATCAACAAGATAGGGTGACAAAATATTTGCTGAGGTTTCAGTAATCTCTGATTTTTTTGGAAGCTCGGTGAATACTTTCCAAAGAAAGTGTGTTTTCCTTGTCTTTGCTTAGGGCTACTTCAACAGGGAACAAGGCATAGAGAGTGCACTGACAACTAGTTGAGTGAGTCAAGTTACAAGCACACAGCAAAAACCGTGTTTGATTTAGAGTTCCAAATGCATGTATCCCTATAGGGGAAAATGAAGTGAAACTTAATAATTCAAAGTTTTCTTGCAAACGAACGTTTCAATCGAGAAGCACGAAATTTGAACAGCCAAGGACAACTTGTATAGTTATCTCTTCTGTCGAATATCAAGAAGATCGGGTGAAACAATATTAGCTGAGATTCCAGTAAACTCATAGTACTACGGAAGATCTTCAAACACTTTAAAAAGTAAGAATATTAAAAAAAAATAAAAAATAAAGTATATTTTCCATGCCGCTGCTTAGGGCTACTTATTCAGGACACAAAGCATAGAGAGCGCACTGAGAACTAACTGAGTGAGTCAAGTTTCATGCAACTAGCACAAACCGTGTTTGCTTTAGATGTTCAAAAGCATGTATCCCTATAGGGGAAAAGGTAGTAAAACCTAAATATTCAAAGTCATCCTGCAAAGGAATGATTCAACCTAGCAGAACAAAATTTGTGCAGCCAAGCGCAACTGGTATACACATTTTTCCTACCAAGTATCAACAACATAGGGTGACAAAATATTTGCTGAGGTTTCAGTAATCTCTGAGTTTTTTGGAAACTCGGTGAATACTTTCCAAAGAAAGTGTGTTTTCCTTGCCTCTTCTTAGGGCTACTTCAACAGGGAACAAGGCAAAGAGAGTGCACTGAGAACTAGTTGAGTGAGTCAAGTTACAAGCACACAGCAAAAACCGTGTTTGATTTAGAGTTCCAAATGCATGTATCCCTATAGGGGAAAATGAAGTGAAACCTAAAAATTCAAAGTTTTCCTGCAAACGAACGTTTCAATCGAGAAGCACAAAATTTGAACAGCCAAGGACAACTTGTATAGTTATCTCTCCTGTCGAATATCAAGAAGATCGGGTGAAACAATATTAGCTGAGATTCCAGTAAACTCATAGTACTACGGAAGCTCTGCAAACACTTTAAAATGAAAGTATATTTTCCTTGCCGCTGCTTAGGGCTACTTCATCAGGAAACAAAGCATAGAGAGTGCACTGAGAACTAACTGAGTGAATCAAGTTTCATGCAGCTAGCACAAACCGTGTTTGATTTAGATGTTCAAAAGCATGTATCCCTATAGGGGAAAAGGTAGAAAAACCTAAATATTCAAAGTCGTCCTGCAAAGGAATGATTCAACCTAGCAGAACAAAATTTGTGCAGCCAAGTGCAACTGGTATACACATTTTTCCTACCAAGTATCAACAAGAGAGGGTGACACAATATTTGCTGAGGTTTCAGTAATCTCTGAGCTTTTTGGAAGCTCGGTGAATACTTTCCAAAAAAGTGTGTTTTCCTTGCCTCTGCTTAGGGCTACTTCAACAGGGAACAAGGCATAGAGAGTGCACTGAGAACTAGTTGAGTGAGTCAAGTTACAAGCACACAGCAAAAACCGTGTTTGATTTAGAGTTCCAAATGCATGTATCCCTATAGGGGAAAATGAAGTGAAACCTAAAAATTCAAAGTTTTCCTGCAAACGAACGTTTCAATCGAGAAGCACGAAATTTGAACAGCCTAGGACAACTTGTACAGTTATCTCTCCTGTCGAATATCAAGAAGATCGGGTGAAACATTATTAGCTGAGATTCCAGTAAACTCATAGTACTACGGAAGCTCTGCAAACACTTTAAAACGAAAGTATATTTTCCTTGCCGCTGCTTAGGGCTACTTCATCAGGAAACAACGCATAGAGAGTGCACTGAAAACTAACTGAGGGAGTCAAGTTTCATGCAGCTAGTACAAACCGTGTTTGAGTTAGAGTTCCAAATGCATGTATCCCTATAGGGGAAAATGAAGTGAAACCTAAGATTTCAAAGTCTTCCTGCAAACGAACTATTCAACCTAGAAGATCTAAATTTGGGCAGCCAAATGCAACCGGTATACTTATCTTTCCTGTTGAGTTAACAACAAGTTATGGTGAAAAAATATTTGCTGAGATTCCAGGAAACTCAAAGTTCTGTGGAATCACTGCAAATGCTTTCCAATGAAAGTTTCTTGCCCTTGCCTCTGCTTAGGGTTACTTCAACAGAAATCAAAGCATAGAGATCGCACTGAGAACTAGTTGAGTGAGTTTCAGTTTCAAGCACACAGCATAAACCGTGTTTGGTTTATAATTCCAAATGCATACGTCCCTGTAAGGAAAAGTGACGTGAAACCTAAAAATTCAAAGTGTTCCTGCACACGAACTTTTCCACCTAGAAGAACGAAATTTGGGTAGCTAAGTGCAACTGGTATACTCATCTTTCCTGACCAGGATCATCAAGATCAGGTGAGTAAATAGTTGCAGAGATTCCAGTTAACTTGGAGCTCTGTTGAAGCTCTGGAAATGCTTTCTAAGGAAAGCGTATGTTCCTCGCCTCCACTTAGGGCCACTTCAACAGGGAACAAAGCACAGAGAGCACACCAGGAACTAACTGAGTGATTCAAGCTTCAAGCAGCTAGCACAAACAGTGTTTGATTTAGAGTTCCCAATGCATGTATTCCTATAGGTGAAAATGAAGAGAAACCCCCCAAATTCAATGTCTTCCTGAAAGCAAATGCTTCATCTTAGAAGAACGAAATTTTGGCAGCCAAATGCAACTGGTATACTCATCTTTCTTACCTAGTATCAACAAGATCAAGTGAAAAAATATTCGCTGAAATTCCAGTAAACTTGGGAGTTTTGTGGAAGCTCTGCAAACACTTACATAAGAAAGCGTATTTTCCTTGTATCTGCTTGGGGATACTGCAGCAGGGGACAATGCATAGAGAGTGCACTGAGAACTCATTGAGTGAGCCAAGTTTCCAAGAGGTATCACAAACTGTGTTTGATTTAGCATTCCAAATGCATGTATTCATATAGGGAAAAAAGAAGTGAAACCTAAAAATTCAAAGTCTTCCTGCAAAGGAACTCTTCAACATAAGATTACGAAATTTGGGCTGCCAAGTGCAACCCATATACTCATTTTTGCTGCCAAGTATCAACAAGATCGGGTGAAAAAACATTTGCTGAGAGTCCAGTAAACTCTGAGTTCTGTGGATGCTCTACAAACACTTTCAAATGAAAGTCTATTTTTCTTTGCTCTGCTTAGGGGTACATAAACCGGTAACAAAGCATAGAGAGCAGAATGAGAATTCATTCAGTGAGTCAAGTTTCAAGCAGCTAGCACAAACCGTGATTGATTTAGATGTTCAAAGGCATGTATCCCTATAGGGGAAAAGTTAGTAAAACCTAAATATTCAAAGTCATCCTGCAAAGGAATGATTCAACCTAGCAGAACAAAATTTGTGCAGCCAAGTGCAACTGGTATACACATTTTTCCTACCAAGTATCAACAAGATAGGGTGACAAAATATTTGCTGAGGTTTCAGTAATCTCTGAGTTTTTTGGAAGCTCGGTGAATACTTTCCAAAGAAAGTGTGTTTTCCTTGCCTCTGCTTAGGGCTACTTCAACAGAGAACAAGGCATTTAGAGTGCACTGAGAACTAGTTGAGTGAGTCAAGTTACAAGCACACAGCAAAAACCGTGTTTGATTTAGAGTTCCAAATGCATGTATCCCTATAGGGGAAAATGAAGTGAAACCTAAAAATTCAAAGTTTTCCTGCAAACGAACGTTTCAATCGAGAAGCACGAAATTTGAACAGCCAAGGACAACTTGTATAGTTATCTCTCCTGTCGAATATCAAGAAGATCGGGTGAAACAATATTAGCTGAGATTCCAGTAAACTCATAGTACTACGGAAGCTCTGCAAACACTTTAAAATGAAAGTATATTTTCCTTGCCGCTGCTTAGGGCTACTTCATCAGGAAAAGAAGCATAGAGAGTTCACTGAGAACTAACTGAGTGAGTCAAGTTTCATGCAGCTAGTACAAACCGTGTTTGAGTTAGAGTTCCAAATGCATGTATCCCTATAGGGGAAAATGAAGTGAAACCTAAGATTTCAAAGTCTTCCTGCAAACGAACTATTCAACCTAGAAGATCTAAATTTGGGCAGCCAAATGCAACCGGTATACTTATCTTTCCTGTCGAGTTAACAACAAGTTAGGGTGAAAAAATATTTGCTGTGATTCCAGGAAACTCAAAGTTCTGTGGAATCACTGCAAATGCTTTCCAATGAAAGTTTCTTGCCCTTGCCTCTGCTTAGGGTTACTTCAACAGAATTCAAAGCATAGAGATCGCACTGAGAACTAGTTGAGTGAGTTTCATTTTCAAGCAGCTGGCATAAACCGTGTTTGGTTTATAATTCCAAATGCATACGTCCCTGTAAGGAAAAGTGAAGTGAAACCTAAAAATTCAAAGTGTTCCTGCACACGAACTTTTCCACCTAGAAGAACGAAATTTGGGTAGCTAAGTGCAACTGGTATACTCATCTTTCCTGACCAGGATCATCAAGATCAGGTGAGTAAATAGTTGCAGAGATTCCAGTTAACTTGGAGCTCTGTTGAAGCTCTGGAAATGCTTTCTAAGGAAAGCGTATGTTCCTCGCCTCCACTTAGGACCACTTCAACAGGGAACAAAGCACAGAGAGCACACCAGGAACTAACTGAGTGATTCAAGCTTCAAGCAGCTAGCACAAACAGTGTTTGATTTAGAGTTCCCAATGCATGTATTCCTATAGGTGAAAATGAAGAGAAACCCCCCAAATTCAATGTCTTCCTGAAAGCAAATGCTTCATCTTAGAAGAACGAAATTTTGGCAGCCAAATGCAACTGGTATACTCATCTTTCTTACCTAGTATCAACAAGATCAAGTGAAAAAATATTCGCTGAAATTCCAGTAAACTTGGGAGTTTTGTGGAAGCTCTGCAAACACTTACATAAGAAAGCGTATTTTCCTTGCCTCTGCTTGGGGATACTGCAGCAGGGGACAATGCATAGAGAGTGCACTGAGAACTCATTGAGTGAGCCAAGTTTCCAAGAGGTATCACAAACTGTGTTTGATTTA
This sequence comes from Marmota monax, assembly GCF_021218885.2. Taxonomy (NCBI): domain Eukaryota; kingdom Metazoa; phylum Chordata; class Mammalia; order Rodentia; family Sciuridae; genus Marmota; species Marmota monax. The sequence continues at coordinate 88,249 of NW_026692641.1, forward strand.
GCATTCCAAATGCATGTATTCATATAGGGAAAAAAGAAGTGAAACCTAAAAATTCAAAGTGTTCCTGCAAAGGAACTCTTCAACATAAGATTACGAAATTTGGGCTGCCAAGTGCAACCCATATACTCATTTTTGCTGCCAAGTATCAACAAGATCGGGTGAAAAAACATTTGCTGAGAGTCCAGTAAACTCTGAGTTCTGTGGATGCTCTACAAACACTTTCAAATGAAAGTCTATTTTTCTTTGCTCTGCTTAGGGGTACATAAACCGGTAACAAAGCATAGAGAGCAGAATGAGAATTCATTCAGTGAGTCAAGTTTCAAGCAGCTAGCACAAACCGTGTTTGATTTAGATGTTCAAAAGCATGTATCCCTATAGGGGAAAAGGTAGTAAAACCTAAATATTCAAAGTCATCCTGCAAAGGAATGATTCAACCTAGCAGAACAAAATTTGTGCAGCCAAGCGCAACTGGTATACACATTTTTCCTACCAAGTATCAACAAGATAGGGTGACAAAATATTTGCTGAGGTTTCAGTAATCTCTGAGTTTCTTGGAAGCTCGGTGTATACTTTCCAAAGAAAGTGTGTTTTCCTTGCCTCTGCTTAGGGCTACTTCAACAGGGAACAAGGCATAGAGAGTGCACTGAGAACTAGTTGAGTGAGTCAAGTTACAAGCACACAGCAAAAACCGTGTTTGATTTAGAGTTCCAAATGCATGTATCCCTATAGGGGAAAATGAAGTGAAACCTAAAAATTCAAAGTTTTCCTGCAAACGAACGTTTCAATCGAGAAGCACGAAATTTGAACAGCCAAGGACAACTTGTATAGTTATCTCTCCTGTCGAATATCAAGAAGATCGGGTGAAACAATATTAGCTGAGATTCCAGTAAACTCATAGTACTACGGAAGCTCTGCAAACACTTTAAAATGAAAGTATATTTTCCTTGCCACTGCTTAGGGCTACTTCATCAGGAAACAAAGCATAGAGAGTGCACTGAGAACTAACTGAGTGAGTCAAGTTTCATGCAGCTAGTACAAACCGTGTTTGAGTTAGAGTTCCAAATGCATGTATCCCTATAGGGGAAAATGAAGTGAAACCTAAGATTTCAAAGTCTTCTGCAAACGAACTATTCAACCTAGAAGATCTAAATTTGGGCAGCCAAATGCAACCGGTATACTTATCTTTCCTGTCGAGTTAACAACAAGTTAGGGTGAAAAAATATTTGCTGAGATTCCAGGAAACTCAAAGTTCTGTGGAATCACTGCAAATGCTTTCCAATGAAAGTTTCTTGCCCTTGCCTCTGCTTAGGGTTACTTCAACAGAATTCAAAGCATAGAGATCGCACTGAGAACTAGTTGAGTGAGTTTCAGTTTCAAGCACACAGCATAAACCGTGTTTGGTTTATAATTCCAAATGCATACGTCCCTGTAAGGAAAAGTGAAGTGAAACCTAAAAATTCAAAGTGTTCCTGCACACGAACTTTTCCACCTAGAAGAACGAAATTTGGGTAGCTAAGTGCAACTGGTATACTCATCTTTCCTGACCAGGATCATCAAGATCAGGTGAGTAAATAGTTGCAGAGATTCCAGTTAACTTGGAGCTCTGTTGAAGCTCTGGAAATGCTTTCTAAGGAAAGCGTATGTTCCTCGCCTCCACTTAGGACCACTTCAACAGGGAACAAAGCACAGAGAGCACACCAGGAACTAACTGAGTGAGTCAAGCTTCAAGCAGCTAGCACAAACAGTGTTTGATTTAGAGTTCCCAATGCATGTATTCCTATAGGTGAAAATGAAGAGAAACCCCCCAAATTCAACGTCTTCCTGAAAGCAAATGCTTCATCTTAGAAGAACGAAATTTTGGCAGCCAAATGCAACTGGTATACTCATCTTTCTTACCTAGTATCAACAAGATCAAGTGAAAAAATATTCGCTGAAATTCCAGTAAACTTGGGAGTTTTGTGGAAGCTCTGCAAACACTTACATAAGAAAGCATATTTTCCTTGCCTGTGCTTGGGGATACTGCAGCAGGGGACAATGCATAGAGAGTGCACTGAGAACTCATTGAGTGAGCCAAGTTTCCAAGAGGTATCACAAACTGTGTTTGATTTAGCATTCCAAATGCATGCATTCATATAGGGAAAAAAGAAGTGAAACCTAAAAATTCAAAGTGTTCCTGCAAAGGAACTCTTCAACATAAGATTACGAAATTTGGGCTGCCAAGTGCAACCCATATACTCATTTTTGCTGCCAAATATCAACAAGATCGGGTGAAAAAACATTTGCTGAGAGTCCAGTAAACTCTGAGTTCTGTGGATGCTCTACAAACACTTTCAAATGAAAGTCTATTTTTCTCTGCTCTGCTTAGGGGTACATAAACCGGTAACAAAGCATAGAGAGCAGAATGAGAATTCATTCAGTGAGTCAAGTTTCAAGCAGCTAGCACAAAGCGTGTTTGATTTAGATGTTCAAAAGCATGTATCCCTATAGGGGAAAAGGTAGTAAAACCTAAATATTCAAAGTCATCCTGCAAAGGAATGATTCAACCTAGCAGAACAAAATTTGTGCAGCCAAGCCCAACTGGTATACACATTTTTCCTACCAAGTATCAACAAGATAGGGTGACAAAATATTTGCTGAGGTTTCAGTAATCTCTGAGTTTTTGGAAGCTCGGTGAATACTTTCCAAAGAAAGTGTGTTTTCCTTGTCTTTGCTTAGGGCTACTTCAACAGGGAACAAGGCATAGAGAGTGCACTGACAACTAGTTGAGTGAGTCAAGTTACAAGCACACAGCAAAAACCGTGTTTGATTTAGAGTTCCAAATGCATGTATCCCTATAGGGGAAAATGAAGTGAAACTTAATAATTCAAAGTTTTCTTGCAAACGAACGTTTCAATCGAGAAGCACGAAATTTGAACAGCCAAGGACAACTTGTATAGTTATCTCTCCTGTCGAATATCAAGAAGATCGGGTGAAACAATATTAGCTGAGATTCCAGTAAACTCATAGTACTACGGAAGATCTTCAAACACTTTAAAAAGTAAGAATCTTAAAAAAAAATAAAAAAATAAAGTATATTTTCCATGCCGCTGCTTAGGGCTACTTATTCAGGACACAAAGCATAGAGAGCGCACTGAGAACTAACTGAGTGAGTCAAGTTTCATGCAACTAGCACAAACCGTGTTTGCTTTAGATGTTCAAAAGCATGTATCCCTATAGGGGAAAAGGTAGTAAAACCTAAATATTCAAAGTCATCCTGCAAAGGAATGATTCAACCTAGCAGAACAAAATTTGTGCAGCCAAGCGCAACTGGTATACACATTTTTCCTACCAAGTATCAACAACATAGGGTGACAAAATATTTGCTGAGGTTTCAGTAATCTCTGAGTTTTTTGGAAGCTCGGTGAATACTTTCCAAAGAAAGTGTGTTTTCCTTGCCTCTGCTTAGGGCTACTTCAACAGGGAACAAGGCAAAGAGAGTGCACTGAGAACTAGTTGAGTGAGTCAAGTTACAAGCACACAGCAAAAACCGTGTTTGATTTAGATGTTCCAAAGCATGTATCCCTATAGGGGAAAATGAAGTGAAACCTAAAAATTCAAAGTTTTCCTGCAAACGAACGTTTCAATCGAGAAGCACAAAATTTGAACAGCCAAGGACAACTTGTATAGTTATCTCTCCTGTCGAATATCAAGAAGATCGGGTGAAACAATATTAGCTGAGATTCCAGTAAACTCATAGTACTACGGAAGCTCTGCAAACACTTTAAAATGAAAGTATATTTTCCTTGCCGCTGCTTAGGGCTACTTCATCAGGAAACAAAGCATAGAGAGTGCACTGAGAACTAACTGAGTGAATCAAGTTTCATGCAGCTAGCACAAACCGTGTTTGATTTAGATGTTCAAAAGCATGTATCCCTATAGGGGAAAAGGTAGAAAAACCTAAATATTCAAAGTCGTCCTGCAAAGGAATGATTCAACCTAGCAGAACAAAATTTGTGCAGCCAAGTGCAACTGGTATACACATTTTTCCTACCAAGTATCAACAAGAGAGGGTGACACAATATTTGCTGAGGTTTCAGTAATCTCTGAGCTTTTTGGAAGCTCGGTGAATACTTTCCAAAAAAAGTGTGTTTTCCTTGCCTCTGCTTAGGGCTACTTCAACAGGGAACAAGGCATAGAGAGTGCACTGAGAACTAGTTGAGTGAGTCAAGTTACGAGCACACAGCAAAAACCGTGTTTGATTTAGAGTTCCAAATGCATGTATCCCTATAGGGGAAAATGAAGTGAAACCTAAAAATTCAAAGTTTTCCTGCAAACGAACGTTTCAATCGAGAAAAACGAAATTTGAACAGCCTAGGACAACTTGTACAGTTATCTCTCCTGTCGAATATCAAGAAGATCGGGTGAAACATTATTAGCTGATATTCCAGTAAACTCATAGTACTACGGAAGCTCTGCAAACACTTTAAAACGAAAGTATATTTTCCTTGCCGCTGCTTAGGGCTACTTCATCAGGAAACAACGCATAGAGAGTGCACTGAAAACTAACTGAGGGAGTCAAGTTTCATGCAGCTAGTACAAACCGTGTTTGAGTTAGAGTTCCAAATGCATGTATCCCTATAGGGGAAAATGAAGTGAAACCTAAGATTTCAAAGTCTTCCTGCAAACGAACTATTCAACCTAGAATATCTAAATTTGGGCAGCCAAATGCAACCGGTATACTTATCTTTCCTGTTGAGTTAACAACAAGTTATGGTGAAAAAATATTTGCTGAGATTCCAGGAAACTCAAAGTTCTGTGGAATCACTGCAAATGCTTTCCAATGAAAGTTTCTTGCCCTTGCCTCTGCTTAGGGTTACTTCAACAGAAATCAAAGCATAGAGATCCCACTGAGAACTAGTTGAGTCAATTTCAGTTTCAAGCACACAGCATAAACCGTGTTTGGTTTATACTTCCAAATGCATACGTCCCTGTAAGGAAAAGTGACGTGAAACCTAAAAATTCAAAGTGTTCCTGCACACGAACTTTTCCACCTAGAAAAACGAAATTTGGGTAGCTTAGTGCAACTGGTATACTCATCTTTCCTGACCAGGATCATCAAGATCAGGTGAGTAAATAGTTGCAGAGATTCCAGTTAACTTGGAGCTCTGTTGAAGCTCTGGAAATGCTTTCTAAGGAAAGCGTATGTTCCTCGCCTCCACTTAGGGCCACTTCAACAGGGAACAAAGCACAGAGAGCACACCAGGAACTAACTGAGTGATTCAAGCTTCAAGCAGCTAGCACAAACAGTGTTTGATTTAGAGTTCCCAATGCATGTATTCCTATAGGTGAAAATGAAGAGAAACCCCCCAAATTCAATGTCTTCCTGAAAGCAAATGCTTCATCTTAGAAAACGAAATTTTGGCAGCCAAATGCAACTGGTATACTCATCTTTCTTACCTAGTATCAACAAGATCAAGTGAAAAAATATTCGCTGAAATTCCAGTAAACTTGGGAGTTTTGTGGAAGCTCTGCAAACACTTACATAAGAAAGCGTATTTTCCTTGTATCTGCTTGGGGATACTGCAGCAGGGGACAATGCATAGAGAGTGCACTGAGAACTCATTGAGTGAGCCAAGTTTCCAAGTTGTATCACAAACTGTGTTTGATTTAGCATTCCAAATGCATGTATTCATATAGGAAAAAAGAAGTGAAACCTAAAAATTCAAAGTCTTCCTGCAAAGGAACTCTTCAACATAAGATTACGAAATTTGGCCTGCCAAGTGCAACCCATATACTCATTTTTGCTGCCAAGTATCAACAAGATCGGGTGAAAAAACATTTGCTGAGAGTCCAGTAAACTCTGAGTTCTGTGGATGCTCTACAAACACTTTCAAATGAAAGTCTATTTTTCTTTGCTCTGCTTAGGGGTACATAAACCGGTAACAAAGCATAGAGAGCAGAATGAGAATTCATTCAGTGAGTCAAGTTTCAAGCAGCTAGCACAAACCGTGTTTGATTTAGATGTTCCAAAGCATGTATCCCTATAGGGGAAAAGGTAGTAAAACCTAAATATTCAAAGTCATCCTGCAAAGGAATGATTCAACCTAGCAGAACAAAATTTGTGCAGCCAAGCGCAACTGGCATACACATTTTTTCCTACCAAGTATCAACAAGATAGGGTGACAAAATATTTGCTGAGGTTTCAGTAATCTCTGATTTTCTTGGAAGCTCGGGGTATACTTTCCAAAGAAAGTGTGTTTTCCTTGCCTCTGCTTAGGGCTACTTCAACAGGGAACAAGGCATAGAGAGTGCACTGACAACTAGTTGAGTGAGTCAAGTTACAAGCACACAGCAAAAACCGTGTTTGATTTAGAGTTCCAAATGCATGTATCCCTATAGGGGAAAATGAAGTGAAACTTAATAATTCAAAGTTTTCTTGCAAACGAACGTTTCAATCGAGAAGCACGAAATTTGAACAGCCAAGGACAATTTGTATAGTTATCTCTCCTGTCGAATATCAAGAAGATCGGGTGAAACAATATTAGCTGAGATTCCAGTAAACTCATAGTACTACGGAAGATCTTCAAACACTTTAAAAAGTAAGAATATTAAAAAAAATAAAAAAATAAAGTATATTTTCCATGCCGCTGCTTAGGGCTACTTATTCAGGACACAAAGCATAGAGAGCGCACTGAGAACTAACTGAGTGAGTCAAGTTTCATGCAACTAGCACAAACCGTGTTTGCTTTAGATGTTCAAAAGCATGTATCCCTATAGGGGAAAAGGTAGTAAAACCTAAATATTCAAAGTCATCCTGCAAAGGAATGATTCAACCTAGCAGAACAAAATTTGTGCAGCCAAGCTCAACTGGTATACACATTTTTCATACCAAGTATCAAAAAGATAGTGTGACAAAATATTTGCTGAGGTTTCAGTAATCTCTGAGTTTTTTGGAAGCTCGGTGAATACTTTCCAAAGAAAGTGTGTTTTCCTTGCCTCTTCTTAGGGCTACTTCAACAGCGAACAAGGCATAGAGAGTGCACTGAGAACTAGTTGAGTGAGTCAAGTTACAAGCACACAGCAAAAACCGTCTTTGATTTAGAGTTAGAAAAGCATGTATCCCTATAGGGGAAAATGAAGTGAAACCTAAAAATTCAAAGTTTTCCTGCAAACGAACGTTTCAATCGAGAAGCACGAAATTTGAACAGCCAAGGACAACTTGTATAGTTATCTCTCCTGTCGAATATCAAGAAGATCAGGCAAAACAATATTAGCTGAGATTCCAGTAAACTCATAGTACTACGGAAGCTCTGCAAACACTTTAAAAGGAAAGTATATTTTCCATGCCGCTGCTTAGGGCTACTTCATCAGGAAACAAAGCATAGAGAGTGCACTGAGAACTAACTGAGTGAGTCAAGTTTCATGCAGCTAGTACAAACCGTGTTTGAGTTAGAGTTCCAAATGCATGTATCCCTATAGGGGAAAATGAAGTGAAACCTAAGATTTCAAAGTCTTCCTGCAAACAAACTATTCAACCTGGAAGATCTAAATTTGGGCAGAAATTGCAACCGGTATACTTATCTTTCCTGTCGAATTAACAACAAGTTAGGGTGAAAAAATATTTGCTGAGATTCCAGGAAACTCAAAGTTCTGTGGAATCACTGCAAATGCTTTCCAATGTAAGTTTCTTGGCCTTGCCTCTGCTTAGGGTTACTTCAGCAGAAATCAATGCATAGAGATCGCACTGAGAACTAGTTGAGTGAGTTTCAGTTTCAAGCATCTGGCATAAACCGTGTTTGGTTTATAATTCCAGTGAAGTGAAACCTAAAAATTCAAAGTGTTCCTGCACACGAACTTTTCAACCTAGAATAACGAAATTTGGGTAGCTAAGTGCAACTGGTATACTCATCTTTCCTGTCCAGGATCATCAAGATCAGGTGAGTAAATAGTTGCAGATATTCCAGTTAACTTGTAGCTCTGTTGAAGCTCTGGAAATGCTTTCTAAGGAAAGCATATGTTCCTCTCCTCCACTTAGGACCACTTCAACAGGGAACAAAGCACAGAGAGCACACCAGGAACTAACTGAGTGATTCAAGCTTCAAGCAGCTAGCACAAACAGTGTTTGATTTAGAGTTCCCAATGCATGTATTCCTATAGGTGAAAATGAAGAGAAACCCCCCAAATTCAATGTCTTCCTGAAAGCAAATGCTTCATCTTAGAAGAACGAAATTTTGGCAGCCCAATGCAACAGGTATACTCATCTTTCTTACCTGGTATCAACAAGATCAAGTGAAAAATATTCGTTGAAATTCCAGTAAACTTGGGAGTTTTGTGGAAGCTCTGCAAACACTTACACAAGAAAGCGTATTTTCCTTGCCTGTGCTTGGGGATACTGCAGCAGGGGACAATGCATAGAGAGTGCACTGAGAACTCATTGAGTGAGCCAAGTTTCCAAGAGGTATCACAAACTGTGTTTGATTTAGCATTCCAAATGCATGTATTCAAATAGGGAAAAAAGAAGTGAAACCTAAAAATTCAAAGTGTTCCTGCAAAGGAACTCTTCAACATAAGATTACGAAATTTGGACTGAGAAGTGCAACCCATATACTCATTTTTGCTGCCAAGTATCAACAAGATCGGGTTAAAAAACCTTTGCTGAGAGTCCAGTAAACTCTGAGTTCTGTGGATGCTCTGCAAACACTTTCAAATGAAAGGATATTTTTTTTGCTCTGCTTAGGGGTACATAAACTGGTAACAAAGCGTAGAGAGCAGAATGAAAATTCATTCAGTGAGTCAAGTTTTAAGCAGCTTGCACAAACCGTGTTTGATTTAGATGTTCAAAAGCATGTATCCCTGTAGGGGAAAAGGTAGTGAAACCTAAATATTCAAAGTCATCCTGCAAAGGAATGATTCAACCTAGCAGAAAAAATTTGTGCCGCCAAGTGCAACTGGTATACACATGTTTCCTACCAAGTATCAACAAGATAGGGTGACAAAATATTTGCTGAGGTTTCAGTAATCTCTGAGTTTTTTGGAAGCTCGGTGAATACTTTCCAAAGAAAGTGAGTTTTCCTTGCCTCTGCTTAGAGCTACTTCAACAGGGAACAAGGCATAGAGAGTGCACTGAGAACTAGTTGAGTGAGTCAAGTTACAAGCACACAGCAAAAACCGTGTTTGATTTAGAGTTCCAAATGCATGTATCCCTATAAGGGAAAATGAAGTGAAACCTAAAAATTCAAAGTTTTCCTGCAAACGAACGTTTCAATCGAGAAGCACGAAATTTGAACAGCCAAGGAAAACGTGTATAGTTATCTCTCCGGTCGAATATCAAGAAGATCGGGTGAAACAATGTTAGCTGAGATTCCAGTATACTCATAGTACTTCGGAAGCTCTGCAAACACTTTAAAATGAAAGTATATTTTCCTTGCCGCTGCTTAGGGCTACTTCATCAGGAAACAAAGCATAGAGAGTGCACTGAGGACTAACTGAGTGAGTCAAGTTTCATACAGCTAGCACAAACCGTGTTTGATTTAGATGTTCAAAAGCATGTATCCCTATAGGGGAAAAGGTAGTAAAACCTAAATATTCAAAGTCATCCTGCAAAGGAATGATTCAACCTAGCAGAACAAAATTTGTGCAGCCAAGCGCAACTGGTGTACACATTTTTCCTACCAAGTATCAACAAAATAGGGTGACAAAATATTTGCTGAGGTTTCAGTAATCTATGAGTTTTTTGGAAGCTCGGTGAATACTTTCCAAAGAAAGTGTGTTTTCCTTGCCTCTGCTTAGGGCTACTTCAACAGGGAAAAAGGCATAGAGAGTGCACTGAGAACTAGTTGAGTGAGTCAAGTTACAAGCACACAGCAAAAACCGTGTTTGATTTAGAGTTCCAAATGCATGTTTCCCTATAGGGGAAAATGAAGTGAAACCTAAGATTTCAAAGTATTCCTGCAAACGAACTATTCAACCTAGAAGATCTAAATTTGGGCAGCCAAATGCAACCGGTATACTTATCTTTCCTGTCGAGTTAACAACAAGTTAGGGTGAAAAAATATTTGCTGAGATTCCAGGAAACACAAAGTTCTCTGGAATCACTGCAAATGCTTTCCAATGAAAGTTTCTTGCCCTTGCCTCTGCTTAGGGTTACTCATACAGAAATTAAACCATAGAGATCGCACTGAGAACTAGTTGAGTGAGTTTCAGTTTCAAGCACCTGGCTTAAACCGTTTTTGGTTTATAATTCCAAAAGCATGCGTCCCTTTAAGAAAAAGTGAAGTGAAACCTAAGAATTCGAAGTGTTCCTGCACACGAGCTTTTCAACCTAGAATAACGAAATTTGGGTACCTAAGTGCAACTGGTATACTCATCTTTCCTGACCAGGATCATCAAGATCAGGTGAGTAAATAGTCGCAGAGATTCCAGTTAACTTGGAGCTCTGTTGAAGGTCTGGAAATGCTTTCTAAGGAAAGCATATGTTCCTTGCCTCCACTTGGGACCACTTGAACAGGGAACAAAGCACAGAGAGCACACCAGGAACTAACTGAGTGAGTCAAGCTTCAAGCAGCTAGCACAAACAGTGTTTGATTTAGAGTTCCCAATGCATGTATTCCTATAGGTGAAAATGAAGAGAAACCCCCCAAATTCAATGTCTTCCTGAAAGCAAATGCTTCATCTTAGAACAAGGAAATTTTGGCAGCCAAATGCAACTGGCATACTCATCTTTCTTACCTAGTATCAACAAGATCAAGTGAAAAAATTTTCGCTGAAATTCCAGTAAACTTGGGAGTTTTGTGGAAGCTCTGCAAACACTTACATAAGAAAGCGTATTTTCCTTGCCTCTGCTTGGGGATACTGCAGCAGGGGACAATGCATAGAGAGTGCACTGAGAACTCATTGAGTGAGCCAAGTTTCCAAGAGGTATCACAAACTGTGTTTGATTTAGCATTCCAAATGCATGTATTCATATAGGGAAAAAAGAAGTGAAACCTAAAAATTCAAAGTGCTCCTGCAAAGGAACTCTTCAACATGAGATTACGAAATTTGGCCTGCCAAGTGCAACCCATATACTCATTTTTGCTGCCAAGTATCAACAAGATCGGGTGAAAAAACATTTGCTGAGAGTCCAGTAAACTCTGAGTTCTGTGGATGCTCTACAAACACTTTCAAATCAAAGTCTATTTTTCTTTGATCTGCTTAGGGGTACATAAACCGGTAACAAAGCATAGAGAGCAGAATGAGAATTCATTCAGTGAGTCAAGTTTCAAGCAGCTAGCACAAACCGTGTTTGATTTAGATGTTCAAAAGCATGTATCCCTATAGTGGAAAAGGTAGTAAAACCTAAATATTCAAAGTCATCCTGCAAAGGAATGATTCAACCTAGCAGAACAAAATTTGTGCAGCCAAGCACAACTGGTATGCACATTTTTCCTACAAGGTATCAACAAGATAGGGTGACAAAATATTTGCTGAGGTTTCAGTAATCTCTGAGTTTTTTGGAAGCTCGGTGAATACTTTCCAAAAAAGTGTGTTTTCCTTGCCTGTGCTTAGGGCTACTTCAACAGGGAACAAGGCATAGAGAGTGCACTGAGAACTAGTTGAGTGAGTCAAGTTACAAGCACACAGCAAAAACCGTGTTTGATTTAGAGTTCCAAATGCATGTATCCCTATAGGGGAAAATGAAGTGAAACCTAAAATTTCAAAGTTTTCCTGCAAACGAAAGTTTCAATCGAGAAGCACGAAATTTGAACAGCCAAGGACAACTTGTATAGTTATCTCTCCTGTCCAATATCATGAAGATCGCGTGAAACAATATTAGCTGAGATTCCAGTAAACTCATAGTACTACGGAAGCTCTGCAAACACTTTAAAATTAAAGTATATTTTCCTTGCCGCTGCTTAGGGCTACTTCACCAGGAAACAAAGCACAGAGAGTGCACTGAGAACTAACTGAGTGAGTCAAGTTTCATGCAGCTAGTATAAACCGTGTTTGAGTTAGACATCCAAATGCATGTATCCCTATAGGGGAAAATGAAGTGAAACCTAAGATTTCAAAGTCTTCCTGCAAACGAACTATTCAACCTAGAAGATCTAAATTTGGGCAGCCTAATGCAACCGGTATACTTATCTTTCCTGTCGAGTTAACAACAAGTTAGGGTGAAAACATATTTGCTGAGATTCCAGGAAACTCAAAGTTCTGTGGAATCACTGCAAATGCTTTCCAATGAAAGTTTCTTACCCTTGCCTCTGCCCAGGGATACTTCAACAGAAATCAAAGCATAGAGATCGCACTGAGAACTAGTTGAGTGAGTTTCAGTTTCAAGCAGCTGGCATAAACCGTGTTGGTTTATAATTCCAAATTCCTACGTCCCTGTAAGGAAAAGTGAAGAGAAACCTAAAAATTCAAAGTGTTCCTGCACACGAACTTTTCATCCTAGAAGAACGAAATTTGTGTAGCTAAGTGCAACTGGTATACTCATCTTTCCTGACCAGGATCATCAAGATCAGGTGAGTAAATAGTCGCAGAGATTCCAGTTAACTTGGAGCTCTGTTGAAGGTCTGGAAATGCTTTCTAAGGAAAGCATATGTTCCTCGCCTCCACTTGGGACCACTTCAACAGGGAACAAAGCACAGAGAGCACACCAGGAACTAACTGAGTGAGTCAAGCTTCAAGCAGCTAGCACAAACAGTGTTTGATTTAGAGTTCCCAATGCATGTATTCCTATAGGTGAAAATGAAGAGAAACCCCCCAAATTCAATGTCTTCCTGAAAGCAAATGCTTCATCTTAGAACAACGAAATTTTGGCAGCCAAATGCAACTGGCATACTCATCTTTCTTACGTAGTATCAACAAGATCAAGTGAAAAAATATTCGCTGAAATTCCAGTAAACTTGGGAGTTTTGTGGAAGCTCTGCAAACACTTACATAAGAAAGCGTATTTTCCTTGCCTCTGCTTGGGGATACTGCAGCAGGGGACAATGCATAGAGAGTGCACTGAGAACTCATTGAGTGAGCCAAGTTTCCAAGAGGTATCACAAACTGTGTTTGATTTAGCATTCCAAATGCATGTATTCATATAGGGAAAAAAGAAGTGAAACCTAAAAATTCAAAGTGCTCCTGCAAAGGAAGTCTTCAACATAAGATTACGAAATTTGGGCTGCCAAGTGCAACCCATATACTCATTTTTGCTGCCAAGTATCAACAAGATCGGGTGAAAAAACATTTGCTAAGAGGCCAGTAAACTCTGAGTTCTGTGGATGCTCTACAAACACATTCAAATCAAAGTCTATTTTTGTTTGATCTGCTTAGGGGTACATAAACCGGTAACAAAGCATAGAGAGCAGAATGAGAATTCATTCAGTGAGTCAAGTTTCAAGCAGCTAGCACAAACCGTGTTTGATTTAGATGTTCAAAAGCATGTCCCTATAGTGGAAAAGGTAGTAAAACCTAAATATTCAAAGTCATCCTGCAAAGGAATGATTCAACCTAGCAGAACAAAATTTGTGCAGCCAAGCACAACTGGTATGCACATTTTTCCTACAAGGTATCAACAAGATAGGGTGACAAAATATTTGCTGAGGTTTCAGTAATCTCTGAGTTTTTTGGAAGCTCGGTGAATACTTTCCACAGAAAGTGTGTTTTCCTTGCCTGTGCTTAGGGCTACTTCAACAGGGAACAAGGCATAGGGAGTGCACTGAGAACTAGTTGAGTGAGTCAAGTTACAAGCACACAGCAAAAACCGTGTTTGATTTAGAGTTCCAAATGCATGTATCCCTATAGGGGAAAATGAAGTGAAACCTAAAATTTCAAAGTTTTCCTGCAAACGAACGTTTCAATCGAGAAGCACGAAGTTTGAACAGCCAAGGACAACTTGTATAGTTATCTCTCCTGTCCAATATCAAGAAGATCGGGTGAAACAATATTAGCTGAGATTCCAGTAAACTCATAGTACTACGGAAGCTCTGCAAACACTTTAAAATGAAAGTATATTTTCCTTGCCGCTGCTTAGGGCTACTTCACCAGGAAACAAAGCACAGAGAGTGCACTGAGAACTAACTGAGTGAGTCAAGTTTCATGCAGCTAGTACAAACCGTGTTTGAGTTAGACATCCAAATGCATGTATCCCTATAGGGGAAAATGAAGTGAAACCTAAGATTTCAAAGTCTTCCTGCAAACGAACTATTCAACCTAGAAGATCTAAATTTGGGCAGCCAAATGCAACCGGTATACTTATCTTTCCTGTCGAGTTAACAACAAGTTAGGGTGAAAACATATTTGCTGAGATTCCAGGAAACTCAAAGTTCTGTGGAATCACTGCAAATGCTTTCCAATGAAAGTTTCTTACCCTTGCCTCTGCCCAGGGATACTTCAACAGAAATCAAAGCGTAGAGATCGCACTGAGAACTAGTTGAGTGAGTTTCAGTTTCAAGCAGCTGGCATAAACCGTGTTGGTTTATAATTCCAAATTCCTACGTCCCTGTAAGGAAAAGTGAAGTGAAACCTAAAAATTCAAAGTGTTCCTGCACACGAACTTTTCAACCTAGAAGAACGAAATTTGGGTAGCTAAGTGCAACTGGTATACTCATCTTTCCTGACCAGGATCATCAAGATCAGGTGAGTAAATAGTCGCAGAGATTCCAGTTAACTTGGAGCTCTGTTGAAGGTCTGGAAATGCTTTCTAAGGAAAGCATATGTTCCTCGCCTCCACTTGGGACCACTTCAACAGGGAACAAAGCACAGAGAGCACACCAGGAACTAACTGAGTGAGTCAAGCTTCAAGCAGCTAGCACAAACAGTGTTTGATTTAGAGTTCCCAATGCATGTATTCCTATAGGTGAAAATGAAGAGAAACCCCCCAAATTCAATGTCTTCCTGAAAGCAAATGCTTCATCTGAGAAGAACGAAATTTTGGCAGCCAAATGCAACTGGTATACTCATCTTTCTTACCTAGTATCAACAAGATCAAGTGAAAAAATATTCGCTGAAATTCCAGTAAACATGGGAGTTTTGTGGAAGCTCTGCAAACACTTACACAAGAAAGCGTATTTTCCTTGCCTCTGCTTGGGGATACTGCAGCAGGGGACAATGCATAGAGAGTGCACTGAGAACTCATTGAGTGAGCCAAGTTTCCAAGAGGTATCACAAACTGTGTTTGATTTAGCATTCCAAATGCATGTATTCATATAGGGGAAAAAAGAAGTGAAACCTAAAAATTCAAAGTCTTCCTGCAAAGGAACTCTTCAACATAAGATTACGAAATTTGGGCTGCCAAGTGCAACCCATATACTCATTTTTGCTGCCAAGTATCAACAAGATCGGGTGAAAAAACATTTGCTGAGAGTCCAGTAAACTCTGAGTTCTGTGGATGCTCTGCAAACACTTTCAAATGAAAGTCTATTGTTCTTTGCTCTCCTTAAGGGTACATAAACCGGTAACAAAGCATAGAGAGCAGAATGAGAATTCATTCAGTGAGTCAAGTTTCAAGCAGCTAGCACAAACCGTGTTTGATTTAGATGTTCCAAAGCATGTATCCCTATAGGGGAAAAGGTAGTAAAAACTAAATATTCAAAGTCATCCTGCAAAGGAATGATTCAACGTAGCAGAACAAAATTTGTGCAGCCAAGCGCAACTGGTATACACATTTTTCCTACCAAGTATCAACAAGATAGGGTGACAAAATATTTGCTGAGGTTTCAGTAATCTCTGAGTTTTTTGGAAGCTCGGTGAATACTTTCCAAAGAAAGTGTGTTTTCCTTGCCTCTGCTTAGGGCTACTTCAACAGGGAACAAGGCATAGAGAGTGCACTGAGAACTAGTTGAGTGAGTCAAGTTACAAGCACACAGCAAAAACCGTGTTTGATTTAGAGTTCCAAATGCATGTATCCCTATAGGGGAAAATGAAGTGAAACCTAAAAATTCAAAGTTTTCCTGCAAACGAACGTTTCAATCGAGAAGCACGAAATTTGAACAGCCAAGGACAACTTGTATAGTTATCTCTCCTGTCGAATATCAAGAAGATCGGGTGAAACAATATTAGCTGAGATTCCAGTAAACTCCTAGTACTACGGAAGCTCTGCAAACACTTTAAAATGATAGTATATTTTCCTTGCCGCTGCTTAGGGCTACTTCATCAGGAAACAAAGCATAGAGAGTGCACTGAGAACTAACTGAGTGAGTCAAGTTTCATGCAGCTAGTACAAACCGTGTTTGAGTTAGAGTTCCAAATGCATGTATCCCTATAGGGGAAAATGTAGTGAAACCTAAATATTCAAAGTCTTCCTGCAAAGGAACGTTTCAATCTAGAAGCACGAAATTTGTGCAGCCAAGGACAACTGGTATACTTTCTTCCTGTCGAAGTATCAACAAGATCGGGTGAAACAATATTTGCTGAGATTCCAGTAAACTCATAGTTCTTCGGAAGCTCTGCAAATACTTTCCAAAGAAAGTGTGTTTTCCTTGCCGCTGCTTAGGGCTACTTCATCAGGAAACAAAGCATAGAGAGTGCACTGAGAACTAACTGAGTGAGTCAAGTTTCATGCAGCTAGCTAGAAACCGTGTTTGAGTTAGAGTTCCAAATGCATGTATCCCTATATGGGAAAATGAAGTGAAACCTAAAATTTCAAAGTCTTCCTGCAAACGAACTTGCAACCTAGAAGATCGAAATTTGGGCAGCCAATGCAAGTGGTATACTTATCTTTCCTGTCAAGTTCAACAAGATAGGGTGAAACAATATTAGCTGAGATTCCAGTAAACTCATAGTACTACGGAAGCTCTGCAAACACTTTAAAATGAAAGTATATTTTCCTTGCCGCTGCTTAGGGCTACTTCATCAGGAAACAAAGCATACAGAGTGCACTGAGAACTAACTGAGTGAGTCAAGTTTCATGCAGCTAGCACAAACCGTGTTTGATTTAGATGTTCAAAAGCATGTATCCCTATAGGGGAAAAGGTAGTAAAACCTAAATATTCAAAGTCATCCTGCAAAGGAATGATTCAACCTAGCAGAACAAAATTTGTGCAGCCAAGCGCAACTGGTATACACATTTTTCCTACCAAGTATCAACAAGATAGGGTGACAAAATATTTGCTGAGGTTTCAGTAATCTCTGAGTTTTTTGGAAGCTCGGTGAATACTTTCCAAAGAAAGTGTGTTTTCCTTGCCTCTGCTTAGGGCTACTTCAACAGGGAACAAGGCATAGAGTGTGCACTGAGAACTAGTTGAGGGAGTCAAGTTACGAGCACACAGCAAAAACCGTGTTTGATTTAGAGTTCCAAATGCATGTATCCCTATAGGGGAAAATGAAGTGAAACCTAAAAATTCAAAGTTTTCCTGCAAACGAACGTTTCAATCGAGAAGCACGATATTTGAACAGCCAAGGACAACTTGTATAGTTATCTCTCCTGTCGAATATCAAGAAGATCGGGTGAAACAATATTAGCTGAGATTCCAGTAAACTCATAGTACTATGGAAGCTCTGCAAACACTTTAAAATGAAAGTATATTTTCCTTGCCGCTGCTTAGGCTACTTCATCAGGAAACAAACCATAGAGAGTGCACTGAGAACTAACTGAGTGAGTCAAGATTCATGCAGCTAGCACAAACCCTGTTTGATTTAGATGTTCAAAAGCATGTATCCCTATAGGGGAAAAGGTAGTAAAACCTAAATATTCAAAGTCATCCTGCAAAGGAATGATTCAACCTAGCAGAACAAAATTTGTGCAGCCAAGCGCAACTGGTATACACATTTTTCCTCCCAAGTATCAACAAGATAGGGTGACACAATATTTGCTGAGGTTTCAGAAATCTCTGAATTTTTTGGAAGCACAGTGAATACTTTCGAAAGAAAGTGTGTTTTCCTTGCCTGTGATTAGGGCTACTTCAACACGGAACAAGGCATAGAGAGTGCACTGAAGACTAGTTGAGTGAGTTAAGTTACAAGCACACAGCAAAAACCGTGTTTGATTTAGAGTTCCAAATGCATGTATTCCTATAGGGGAAAATGAAGTGAAACCTAAAAATTCAAAGTTTTCCTGCAAACGAAAGTTTCAATTGAGAAGCACGAAATTTGAACAGCCAAGGACAACATGTATAGTTATCTCTCCTGTTGAATATCAAGAAGATCGGGTGAAACAATATTAGCTGAGATTCCAGTAAATTCATAGTACTACGGAAGCTCTGCAAACACTTTAAAAGGAAAGTATATTTTCCTTGCCGCTGCTTAGGGCTACTTCATGAGGAAACAAAGCATAGAGAGTGCACTGAGAACTTACTGAGTGAGTCAAGTTTCATGAAGCTAGTACAAACCGTGTTTGAGTTAGAGTTCCAAATGCATGTATCCCTATAGGGGAAAATGTAGGGAAACCTAAAAATTCAAAGTTTTCCTGCAAATGAACGTTTCAATCGAGAAGCACGAAATTTGAATAGCCAAGGACAACTTGTATAGTTATCTCTCCTGTTGAATATCAAGAAGATCGGGTGAAACAATATTAGCTGAGATTCCAGTAAACTCATAGTACTACGGAATCTCTGCAAACACTTTAAAATGAAAGTATATTTTCCTTGCCGCTGCTTAGGGCTACTTCATCAGGAAACAAAGCATAGAGAGTGCACTGAGAACTAACTGAGTGAGTCAAGTTTCATGAAGCTACCACAAACCGTGTTTGATTTAGATGTTCAAAAGCATGTATCCCTATAGGAGAAAAGGTAGTAAACCTAAAAATTCAAAGTCACCCTGCAAAGGAATAATTCAACCTAGCAGAACAAAATTTGTGCAGCCAAGCGCAACTGGTATACACATTTTTCCTACCAAGTATCAACAAGATAGGGTGGCAAAATATTTGCTGAGGTGTCAGTAATCTGTGAGCTTTTTGGAAGCTAGGTGAATACTTTCCAAAAAAGTGTGTTTTCCTTACCTCTGCTTAGGGCTACTTCAACAGGGAACAAGGCATAGAGAGTGCACTGAGAACTAGTTGAGTGAGTCAAGTTGCAAGCACACAGCAAAAACCGTGTTTGATTTAGAGTTCCAAATGCATGTATTACTATAGGGGAAAATGAAGTGAAACCTAAAAATTCAAAGTTTTCCTGCAAACTTGCGTTTCAATCGAGAAGCACGAAATTTGAACAGCCAAGGACAACATGTATTGTTATCTCTCCTGTTGAATATCAAGAAGATCGGGTGAAACAATATTAGCTGAGATTCCAGTAAACTCATAGTACTACGGAAGCTCTGCAAACACTTTAAAAGGAAAGTATATTTTCCTTGCCGCTGCTTAGGGCTACTTCATGAGGAAACAAAGCATAGAGAGTGCACTGAGAACTTATTGAGTGAGTCAAGTTTCATGCAGCTAGTACAAACCGTGTTTGAGTTAGAGTTCCAAATGCATGTATCCCTATAGGGGAAAATGAAGTGAAACCTAAAAATTCAAAGTGTTCCTGCAAACGAACGTTTCAATCAAGAAGCACGAAATTTGAACAGCCAAGGACAAGTTGTATAGTTATCTCTCCTGTGGAGTATCAAGAAGATCGGGTGAAACAATATTGGCTGAGATTCCAGTAAACTCATAGTACTACGGAAGCTCTGCAAACACTTTAAAATGAAAGTATATTTTCCTTGCTGCTGCTTAGGGCTACTTCATCAGGAAAAAAAGCACAGAGAGTGTACTGAGAACTAACTGAGTGATTCAAGTTTCATGCAACTAGCACAAACCGTGTTTGATTTAGATGTTCAAAAGCATGTATCCCTATAGGGGAAAAGGTAGTAAACCTAAATATTCAAAGTCACCCTGCAAAGGAATGATTCAATGTAGCAGAACAAAATTTGTGCAGCCAAGCGCAACTGGTATACACATTTATCCTACCAAGTATCAACAAGATAGGGTGACAAAATATTTGCTGAGGTTTCAGTAATCTCTGAGTTTTTTGGAAGCTCGGTGAATACTTTCCAAAAAAGTGTGTTTTCCTTGCCTCTGCTTAGGGCTACTTCATCAGGAAACAAAGCATAGAGAGTGCACTGAGAACTAACTGAGTGAGTCAAGTTTCATGCAGCTAGTACAAACCGTGTTTGAGTTAGACATCCAAATGCATGTATCCCTAAAGGGGAAAATGAAGTGAAACCTAAGATTTCAAAGTCTTCCTGCAAACGAACTATTCAACCTAGAAGATCTAAATTTGGGCAGCCAAATGTAACCGGTATACTTATCTTTCTTGTCGAGTTAACAACAAGTTAGGGTGAAAAAATATTTGCTGAGATTCCAGGAAATTCAAAGTTCTGTGGAATTACTGCATATGCTTTCCAATGAAAGTTTCTTGCCCTTGCCTCTGCTTAGGGTTACTTCAACCGAAATCAAAGCATAGAGATCGCACTGAGAACTAGATGAGTGAGTTTCAGTTTCAAGCAGCTGGCATAAACCGTGTTTGGTTTATACTTCCAAATGCATACGCCCCTGTAAGGAAAAGTGACGTGAAACCTAAAAATTCAAAGTGTTCCTGCAAACGAACTTTTCAACCTAGAAGAACGCAATTAGGGTAGCTAAGTGCAACTGGTATACTCATCTTTCCTGACCAGGATCATCAAGATCAGTTGAGTAAATAGTTGCAGAGATTCCAGTAAACTTTGAGCTCTGTTGAAGCTCTGGAAATGCTTTCTATGGAAAACGCATGTTCCTCGCCTCCTCTTAGGACCACTTCAACAGTGAACAAAGCACAGAGAGCACACCAGGAAGTAACTGAGTGAGTCAAGCTTCAAGCAGCTAGCACAAACAGTGTTTGATTTAGAGTTCCCAATGCATGTATTCCTATAGGTGAAAATGAAGAGAAATCCCCCAAATTCAATGTCTTCCTGAAAGCAAATGCTTCATCTTAGAAGAACGAAATTTTGGCAGCCAAATGCAACTGGTATACTCATCTTTCTTACCTACTATCAACAAGATCAAGTGAAAAAATATTCGCTGAAATTCCAGTAAACTTGGGAGTTTTGTGGAAGCTCTGCAAACACTTACATAAGAAAGCGTATTTTCCTTGTATCTGCTTGGGGATACTGCAGCAGGGGAAAATGCATAGAGAGTGCACTGAGAACTCATTGAGTGAGCCAAGTTTCCAAGAGGTATCACAAACTGTGTTTGATTTAGCATTCCAAATGCATGTATTCATACAGGGAAAAAAGATGTGAAACCTAAAATTCAAAGTGTTCCTGCAAAGGAACTCTTCAACATAAGATTACGAAATTTGGGCTTAAAAGTGCAACCCATATACTAATTTTTTCTGCCAAGAATCAACAAGATCGGGTGAAAAAACATTTGCTGAGATTCCAGTAAACTCTGAGTTCTGTGGATGCTCTACAAACACTTTCAAATGAAAGTCTATTTTTCTTTGCTCTGCTTAGGGGTACATAAACCGGTAACAAAGCATAGAGAGCAGAATGAGAATTCATTCAATGAGTCAAGTTTCAAGCAGCTAGCACAAACCGTGTTTGATTTAGATGTTCAAAAGCATGTATCCCTATAGGAGAAAAGGTAGTAAACCTAAAAATTCAAAGTCACCCTGCAAAGGAATAATTCAACCTAGCAGAACAAAATTTGTGCAGCCAAGCGCAACTGGTATACACATTTTTCCTACCACGTATTAACAAGATAGGGTGACAAAATATTTGCTGAGGTGTCAGTAATCTCTGTGCTTTTTGGAAGCTAGGTGAATACTTTCCAAAAAAGTGTGTTTTCCTTGCCTCTGCTTAGGGCTACTTCAACAGGGAACAAGGCATAGAGAGTGCACTGAGAACTAGTTGAGTGAGTCAAGTTGCAAGCACACAGCAAAAACCGTGTTTGATTTAGAGTTCCAAATGCATGTATCCCTATAGTTGAAAATGAAGTGAAACCTAAAAATTCAAAGTTTTCCTGCAAACTTACGTTTCAATCGAGAAGCACGACATTTGAACAGCCAAGGACAACTTGTATAGTTATCTCTCCTGTCGAATATCAAGAAGATCGGGTGAAACAATATTAGCTGAGATTCCAGTAAACTCATAGTACTACGGAAGCTCTGCAAACACTTTAAAATGAAAGTATGTTTTTCTTGCCGCTGCTTAGGGCTACTTCATGAGGAAACAAAGCATAGAGAGTGCACTGAGAACTAACTGAGTGAGTCAAGTTTCATGCAGCTAGTAGAAACCGTGTTTGAGTTAGAGTTCCAAATGCATGTATCCCTATAGGGGAAAATGAAGTGAAACCTAAGATTTCAAAGTCTTCCTGCAAACAAACTATGCAACCTAGAAGATCTAAATTAGGGCAGCCAAAGGCAAGTGGTATACTTATCTTTCCTTTCGAGTTAACAACAAGTTAGGGTGAAACAATATTAGCTGAGATTCCAGTAAACTCATAGTACTACGGAAGCTCTGCAAACACTTTAAAATGAAAGTATATTTTCCTTGCCGCTGCTTAGGTCTACCTCATCAGGAAACAAACCATAGAGAGTGCACTGAGAACTAACTGAGTGAGTCAAGATTCATGCAGCTAGCACAAACCGTGTTTGATTTAGATGTTCAAAAGCATGTATCCCTCTAGGGGAAAAGGTAGTAAAACCTAAATATTCAAAGTCATCCTGCAAAGGAATGATTCAACCTAGCAGAACAAAATTTGTGCAGCCAAGCGCAACTGGTATACACATTTTTCCTCCCAAGTATCAACAAGATATTGTGACAAAATATTTGCTGAGGTTTCAGAAATCTCTGAATTTTTTGGAAGCTCAGTGAATACTTTTGAAAGAAAGTGTGTTTTCCTTGCCTCTGCTTAGGGCTACTTCAACATGGAACAAGGCATAGAGAGTGCACTGAAGACTAGTTGAGTGAGTTAAGTTACAAGCACACAGCAAAAACCGTGTTTGATTTAGAGTTCCAAATGCATGTATTCCTATAGGGGAAAATGAAGTGAAACCTAAAAATTCAAAGTTTTCCTGCAAACGAAAGTTTCAATCGAGAAGCACGAAATTTGAACAGCCATGGACAACATGTATAGTTATCTCTCCTGTTGAATATCAAGAAGATCGGGTGAAACAATATTAGCTGAGATTCCAGTAAACTCATAGTACTACGGAAGCTCTGCAAACACTTTAAAATGAAAGTATATTTTCCTTGCCGCTGCTTAGGGCTACTTCATGAGGAAACAAAGCATAGAGAGTGCACTGAGAACTTATTGAGTGAGTCAAGTTTCATGCAGCTAGTACAAACCGTGTTTGAGTTAGAGTTCCAAATGCATGTATCCCAAAAGGGGAAAATGAAGTGAAACATAAAAATTCAAAGTGTTCCTGCAAACGAACGTTTCAATCAAGAAGCACGAAATTTGAACAGCCAAGGACAACTTGTATAGTTATCTCTCCTGTTCAGTATCAAGAAGATCGGGTGAAACAATATTAGCTGAGATTCCAGTAAACTCATAGTACTACGGAAGCTCTGCAAACACTTTAAAATGAAAGTATATTTTCCTTGCCGCTGCTTAGGGCTACTTCATCAGGAAACAAAGCACAGAGAGTGTAGTGAGAACTAACTGAGTGAGTCAAGTTTCATGCAACTAGCACAAACCGTGTTTGATTTAGATGTTCAAAAGCATGTATCCCTATAGGGGAAAAGGTAGTAAACCTAAATATTCAAAGTCACCCTGCAAAGGAATGATTCAACGTAGCAGAACAAAATTTGTGCAGCCAAGTGCAACTGGTATACGCATTTATCCTACCAAGTATCGACAAGATAGGGTGACAAAATATTTGCTGAGGTTTCTAAAATCTCTGAGTTTTTTGGAAGCTCGGTGAATACTTTCCAAAAAAGTGTGTTTTCCTTGCCTCTGCTTAGGGCTACTTCAACACGGAAAAAGGCATAGGGAGTGCACTGAGAACTAGTTGAGTGAGTCAAGTTACAAGCACACAGCAAAAACCGTGTTTGATTTAGAGTTCCAAATGCATGTATCCCTATAGGGGAAAATGAAGTGAAACCTAAAAATTCAAAGTTTTCCTGCAAACGAACGTTTCAATCGAGAAGCACGAAATTTGAACAGCCAAAGACAACTTGTATAGTTATCTCTGCTGTCGAATATCAAGAAGTTCGGGTGAAACAATATTAGCTGAGATTCCAGTAAACTCATAGTACTACGGAAGCTCTGCAAACACTTTAAAATGAAAGTATATTTTCCTTGCCGCTGCTTAGGGCTACTTCATCAGGAAACAAAGCATAGAGAGCACACTGAGAACTAACTGAGTGAGTCAAGTTTCATGCAGCTAGTACAAACCGTGTTTGAGTTAGAGTTCCAAATGCATGTATCCCTATAGGGGAAAATGAAGTGAAACCTAAGATTTCAAAGTCTTCCTGCAAACGAACTATTCAACCTAGAAGATATAAATTTGGGCAGCCAAATGCAACCGGTATACTTACCTTTCCTGTCGAGTTAACAACAAGTTAGGGTGAAAAAATATTTGCTGAGATTCCTGGAAACTCAAAGTTCTGTGGAATCACTGCAAATGCTTTCCAATGAAAGTTTCTTGCCCTTGCCTCTGCTTAGGGTTACTTCAACAGAAATCAAAGCATAGAGATCACACTGAGAAATAGTTGAGTGAGTTTCAGTTTCAAGCAGCTGGCATAAAACGTGTTTGGCTTATAATTCCAAATGCATACATCCCTGTAAGGAAAAGTGAATTGAAACCTAAAATTTCAAAGTGTTCCTGCACACGAACTTTTCAACCTAGAAGAATGAAATTTGGGTAGCAAAGTGCAACTGGTATACTCATCTTTCCTGACCAGGATCATCAAGATCAGGTGAGTAAATAGTTGCAGAGATTCCAGTTAACTTGGAGCTCTGTTGAAGCTCTAGAAATGCTTTCTAAGTAAAGCTTATGTTCTTCACCTCCACTTAGGACCACTTCAACAGGGAACAAATCACAGAGAGCACACCAGGAACTAACTGAGTGAGTCAAGCTTCAAGCAGCTGGCACAAACAGTGTTTGATTTAGAGTTCCCAATGCATGTATTCCTATAGGTGAAAATGAAGAGAAACCCCCCAAATTCAATGTCTTCCTGAAAGCAAATGCTTCATCTTAGAAGAACGAAATTTTGGCATCCAAATGCAACTGGTATACTCATCTTTCTTACCTAGTATCAACAAATCAATTGAAAAAATATTCGCTGAAATTCCAGTAAACTTGGGTGTTTTGTGGAGGCTCTGCAAACACTTACATAAGAAAGCGTATTTTCCTTGCCTCTGCTTGGGGATACTGCAGCAGGGGACAATGCATAGAGAGTGCACTGAGAACTCATTGAGTGAGCCAAGTTTCCAAGTTGTATCACAAACTGTGTTTGATTTAGCATTCCAAATGCATGTATTCATATAGGAAAAAAGAAGTGAAACCTAAAAATTCAAAGTCCTCCTGCAAAGGAACTCTTCAACATAAGATTACGAAATTTGGGCTGCCAAGTGCAACCCATATACTCATTTTTGCTGCCAAGTATCAACAAGATCGAGTGAAAAAACATTTGCTGAGAGTCCAGTAAACTCTGAGTTCTGTGGATGCTCTACAAACACTTTCAAATGAAAGTCTATTTATCTTTGCACTGCTTAGGGGTACATAAACCGTTAACAAAACATAGAGAGCAGAATGAGAATACATTCAGTGAGTCAAGTTTCAAGCAGCTAGCACAAACCGTGTTTGATTTAGATGTTCAAAAGCGTGTATCCCTCTAGGGGAAAAGGTAGTAAAACCTAAATATTCAAAATCATGATGCAAAGGAATGATTCAACCTAGCAGAACAAAATTTGTGCAGCGAAGCGCAAATGGTGTACACATTTTTCCTACCAAGTATCAACAATGTAGGGTGACAAAATATTTGCTGAGGTTTCAGTAATCTCTGAGTTTTTTGGAAGCTCGGTGAATACTTTCCCAAGAAAGTGTGTTTTCCTTGCCTCTTCTTAGGGCTACTTCAACAGGGAAAAAGGCATAGAGAGTGCACTGAGAACTAGTTGAGTGAGACAAGTTACAAGCACACAGCAAAAACCGTGTTTGATTTAGAGTTCCAAATGCATGTATCCCTATAGGGGAAAATGAAGTGAAACCTAAAAATTCAAAGTTTTCCTGCAAACGAACATTTCAATCGAGAAGCATGAAATTTGAACAGCCAAGGTCAACGTGCATAGTTATCTCTCCTGTGGAATATCAAGAAGATCGGGTGAAACAATATTAGCTGAGATTCCAGTAAACTCATAGTACTACGGAAGCTCTGCAAACACTTTAAAATAAAAGTATATTTTCCGTGCCGCTGCTTAGGGCTACTTCATCAGGAAACAAAGCATAGAGAGCGCACTGAGAACTAACTGAGTGAGTCAAGTTTCATGCAGCTAGCACAAAGCGTGTTTGATATAGATGTTCAAAAGCATGTATCCCTATAGGGGAAAAGGTAGTAAAACCTAAATATTCAAAGTCATCCTGCAAAGGAATGATTCAACCTAGCAGAACAAAATTTGTGCAGCCATGCGCAACTGGTATACACATTTTTCCTACCAAGTATCAACAAGATAGGGTGAAAAAATATTTGCTGAGGTTTCAGTAATCTCTGAGTTTTTTGGAAGCTCGGTGAATCCAAAGAAAGTGTGTTTTCCTTGCCTCTTCTTAGGGCTACTTCAACAGGGAACAAGGCATGGAGAGTGCACTGAGAACTAGTTGAGTGAGTCAAGTTGCAAGCACACAGCAAAAACCGTGTATGATTTAGAGTTCCAAATGCATGTATCCATATAGGGGAAAATGAAGTGAAACCTAAAAATTCAAAGTTCTCCTGCAAACGAACGTTTCAATCGAGAAGCACGAAATTTGAACAGCCAAGGACAACTTGTATAGTTATCTCTCCTGTCGAATATCAAGAAGATCGGGTGAAACAATATTAGCTGCGATTCCAGTAAACTCATAGTACTACGGAAGCTCTGCAAACACTTTAAAACGAAAGTATATTTTCCTTGCCGCTGCTTAGGGCTACTGCATCAGGAAACAAAGCGTAGAGAGTGCACTGAGAACTAACTGAGTGAGTCAAGTTTCATGCAGCTAGTACAAACCGTGTTTGAGTTAGAGTTCCAAATGCATGTATCCCTATAGGGGAAAATGAAGTGAAACCTAGGATTTCAAAGTCTTCCTGCAAACGAAGTATTCAACCCAGAACATCTAATTTTGGGCAGCCAAATGCAATCAGTATACTTATCTTTCCTGTTGAGTTAACAACAAGTTAGGGTGAAAAAATATTTGCTGAGATTCCAGGAATCTCAAAGTTCTGTGGAATCACTGCAAATGCTTTCCAATGAAAGTTTCTTGCCCTTGCCTCTGCTTAGGGTTACTTCAACAGAAATCAAAGCATAGAGATCGCACTGAGAACTAGTTGATTGAGTTTCAGTTTCAAGCAGCTGGCATAAACCCTGTTTGGTTTATACTTCCAAATGCATACATCCCTATAAGGAAAAGTGACATGAAACCTAAAAATTCAAAGTGTTCCTGCACACGAACTTTTCCACCTAGAAGAACGAAATTTGGGTAGCTAAGTGCAACTGGTATACTCATCTTTCCTGACCAGGATCATCAAGATCAGGTGAGTAAATAGTTGCAGAGATTCCAGTTAACTTGGAGCTCTGTTGAAGCTCTGGAAATGCATTCTAAAGAAAGCGTATGTTCCTCGCCTCCACTTAGGACCACTTCAACAGGGAACAAAGCACAGAGAGCACACCAGGAACTAACTGAGTCAAGCTTCAAGCAGCTAGCACAAACAGTGTTTGATTCAGAGTTCCCAATGCATGTATTCCTATAGGTGAAAATGAAGAGAAACCCCAAAATTCAATGTCTTCCTGAAAGCAAATGCTTCATCTTAGAACAACGAAATTTTGGCAGCCAAATGCAACTGGTATACTCATCTTTCTTACCTAGTATCAACAAGATCAAGTGAAAAAATATTCGCTGAAATTCCAGTAAACTTGGGAGTTTGGTGGAAGCTCTGCAAACACTTACATGAGAAAGTGTATTTTCCTTGCCTCTGCTTGGGGATACTGCAGCAGGGAACAATGCATAGAGAGTGCACTGAGAACTAATTGAGCGAGCCAAGTTTCCAAGGGGTATCACAAACTGTGTTTGATTTAGAATTCCAAATGCATGTATTCATATAGGGAAAAAAGAAGTGAAACCTAAAATTACAAAGTCTTTCTGCAAAGGAACTCTTCAACATAACATTACGAAATTTGGGCTGCCAAGTATCAACAAAATCGGGTGAAAAAACATTTGCTGATAGTACAGTAAACTCTGAGTTCTGTGGATGCTCTACCAACACTTTCAAACGAAAGTCTATTTTACTTTGCTCTGCTTAGGGGTACATAAACCGGTAACAAAGCATAGAGAGCAGAATGAGAATTCATTCAGTGAGTCAAGTTTCAAGCAGCTATCACAAACCGTGTTTGATTTAGATGTTCAAAAGCATGTATCCCTATAGGGTAAAAGGTAGTAAAACCTAAATATTCAAAGTCATCCTGCAAAGGAATGATTCAACCAAGCAGAACAAAATTTGTGCAGCCATGCGCAACTGGTATACACATTTTTCCTACCAAGTATCAACAAGATAGGGTGACAAAATATTTGCTGAGGTTTCAGTAATCTCTGAGATTTTTGGAAGCTCGGTGAATACTTTCCAAAGAAAGTGTGTTTTCCTTGCCTGTGCTTAGGGCTACTTCAACAGGGAACAAGGCATAGAGAGTGCACTGACAACTAGTTGAGTGAGTCAAGTTGCAAGCACACAACAAAAACCGTGTTTGATTTAGAGTTCCAAATGCATGTATCCCTGTAGGGGAAAATGAAGTGAAACCTAAAAATTCAAACTTTTCCTGCAAACGAAGGTTTCAATCGAGAAGCACGAAATTTGAACAGCCAAGGACAACTTGTATAGTTATCTCTCCTGTCGAATATGAAGAAGATTGGGTGAAACAATATTAGCTGAGATTCCAGTAAACTCATTGTACTATGGAAGCTCTGCAAACACTTTAAAACGAAAGTATATTTTCCTTGCCACTGCTTAGGGCTACCTGATCAGGAAACAAATCATAGAGAGTGCACTGAGAGCTAACTGAGTGAGTCAAGTTTCATGCAGCTTTTACAAACCGTGTTTGAGTTAGAGTTCCAAATGCATGTATCCCTATAGGGGTAAATGAAGTGAAACCTAAGATTTCAAAGTCATCCTGCAAACGAACTATTCAACCTAGAAGATCTAAATTTGGGCAGCCAAATGCAACTGGTATACTTATCTTTCCTGTCGAGTTAACAACAAGTTACAGTGAAGAAATGTTTGCTGAGATTCCAGGAAACTCAAAGATCTGTGGAATCAATGCAAATGCTTTCCAAAGAAAGTTTCTTGCCCTTGCCTCTGCTTAGGGTTACTTCAACAGAAATCAAAGCATAGAGATCGCACTGAGAACTAGTTGAGTGAGTTTCAGTTTCAAGCAGCCTGCATAAACCGTGTTTGGTTTATAATTCCAAATGCATACGTCCCTATAAGTAAAAGTGACGTGAAACCTAAAAATTCAAAGTGTTCCTGCACACGAACTTTTCCACCTAGATGAACGAAATTTGGGTAGCTAAGTGCAACTGGTATACTCATCTTTCCTGACCAGGATCATCAAGATCAGGTGAGTAAATAGTTGCAGAGATTCCAGTTAACTTGGAGCTCTGTTGAAGCTCTGGAAATGCTTTCTAAGGAAAGCGTATGTTCCTCGCCTCCACTGAGGAAAACTTCAACAGGGAAAAAAGCACAGAGAGCACACCAGGAACTAACTGAGTGATTCAAGCTTCAAGCAGCTAGCACAAACAGTGTTTGATTTAGAATTCCCAATGCCTGTGTTCCTATAGGTTAAAATGAAGAGAAACCCCCCAAATTCAATGTCTTCCTGAGAGCAAATGCTTCATCTTAGAAGAACGAAATTTTGGCAGCCAAATGCAACTGGTATACTCATCTTTCTTACCTGGTATCAACAAGATCAAGTGAAAAAATATTCGCTGAAATTCCAGTAAACTTGGGATTTTTGTGGAAGCTCTGCAAACACTTACATAAGAAAGCGTATTTTCCTTGCCTCTGCTTGGGGATACTGTAGCAGGGGATAATGCATAGAGAGTGCACTGAGAACTAATTGAGTGAGTCAAGTTTCCAAGAGGTATCACAAACTGTGTTTGATTTAGCATTCCAAATGCATGTATTCATATAGGGAAAAAAGAAGTGAAACCTAAAAATTCAAAGTGTTCCTGCAAAGGAACTCTTCAACATAAGATTACGAAATTTGGGCTGCCAAGTGCAACCCATATACTCATTTTTGCTGCCAAGTATCAACAAGATCGGGTGAAAAAACATTTGCTGAGAGTCCAGTAAACTCTGATTTCTGTGGATGCTCTACAAACACTTTCAAATGAAAGTCTATTTTTCTTTGCTCTGCTTAGGGGTACATAAACCGGAAACAAAGCATAGAGAGGAGAATGAGAATTCATTCAGTGAGTCAAGTTTCAAGCAGCTAGCACAAACCGTGTTTGATTTAGGTGTTCAAAAGCATGTATCCCTGTAGGGGAAAATGAATCGAAACCTAAAAAATCAAAGTTTTCCTGCAAACGAACGTTTCAATCGAGAAGCACGAAATTTGAACAGCCAAGGACAACTTGTATAGATATCTCTCCTGTCGAATATCAAGAAGATCGGGTGAAACAATATTAGCTGAGATTCCAGTAAACTCATAGTACTACGGAAGCTCTGCAAACACTTTAAAATGAAAGTATATTTTCCTTGCCGCTGCTTAGGGCTACTTCATCAGGAAACAAAGCATAGAGAGCACACTGAGAACTAACTGAGTGAGTCAAGTTTCATGCAGCTAGTACAAACCGTGTTTGAGTTAGAGTTCCAAATGCATGTATCCCTATAGGGGAAAATGAAGTGAAACCTAAGATTTCAAAGTCTTCCTGCAAACGAACTATTCAACCTGGAAGATCTAAACTTATCTTTCCTGTCGTGTTAACAACAAGTTAGGGTGAAAAAATATTTGCTGAGATTCCAGGAAACTCAAAGTTCTGTGGAATCACTGCAAATGCTTTCCAATGAAAGTTTCTTGCCCTTGCCTCTGCTTAGGGTTACTTCAACAGAAATCAAAGCATAGAGATCGCACTGAGAACTAGTTGAGTGAGTTTCAGTTTCAAGCAGCTGGCATAAACCGTGTTTGGTTTAATTCCAATGCATGTTCCCTTAGGGAAAAGTGAAACCTAAAAATTCAAAGTGTTCCTGCACACGAACTTTTCAACCTAGAAGAACGAAATTTGGGTAGCTAAGTGCAACTGGTATACTCATCTTTCCTGACCAGGATCATCAAGATCAGGTGAGTAAATAGTTGCAGAGATTCCAGTTAACTTGGAGCTCTGTTGAAGCTCTGGAAATGCTTTCTAAGGAAAGCATATGTTCCTCGCCTCCACTTAGGACCACTTCAACAGGGAACAAAGCACAGAGAGCACACCAAGAACTAACTGAGTGAGTCAAGCTTCAAGCAGCTAGCACAAACAGTGTTTGATTTAGAGTTCCCAATGCATGTATTCCTATAGGTGAAAATGAAGAGAAACCCCCCAAATTCAATGTCTTCCTGAAAGCAAATGCTTCATCTTAGAAGAACGAAATTTTGACAGCCAAATGCAACTGGTATATTCATCTTTCTTAGCTAGTATCCACAAGATCATGTGAAAAAGTATTTACTGAAATTCCAGCAAACTTGGGAGTTTTGTGGAAGCTCTGCAAACACTTACATAAGAAAGTGTATTTTCCTTGCCTCTGCTTGGGGATACTGCAGCAGGGAACAATGCATAGAGGGTGCACTGAGAACTAATTGAGCGAGCCAAGTTTCCAAGTGGTATCACAAACTGTGTTTGATTTAGCATTCCAAATGCATGTATTCATATAGGGAAAAAAGAAGTGAAACCTAAAATTACAAAGTCTTTATGCAAAGGAACTCTTCAACATAACATTACGAAATTTGGGCTGCCAAGTGCAACTCATATACTCATTTTTGCTGCCAAGTATCAACAAGATCGGCTGAAAAAACATTTGCTGAGAGTACAGTAAACTCTGAGTTCTGTGGATGCTCTACCAACACTTTCAAACGAATGTCTATTTTTCTTTGCTCTGCTTAGGGGTACATAAACCGGTAACAAAGCATAGAGAGCAGAATGAGAATTCATTCAGTGAGTCAAGTTTCAAGCAGCTATCACAAACCGTGTTTGATTTAGATGTTCAAAAGCATGTATCCCTATAGGGTAAAAGGTAGTAAAACCTAAATATTCAAAGTCATCCTGCAAAGGAATGATTCAACCTAGCAGAACAAAATTTGTGCAGCCATGTGCAACTGATATACACATTTTTCCTACCAAGTATCAACAAGATAGGGTGACAAAATATTTGCTGAGGTTTCAGTAATCTCTGAGATTTTTGGAAGCTCGGTGAATACTTTCCAAAGAAAGTGTGTTTTCCTTGCCTCTGCTTAGGGCTACTTCAACAGGGAACAAGGCATAGAGAGTGCACTGAGAACTAGTTGAGTGAGTCAAGTTGCAAGCACACAGCAAAAACCGTGTTTGATTTAGAGTTCCAAATGCATGTATCCCTGTAGGGGAAAATGAAGTGAAACCTAAAAATTTAAACTTTTCCTGCAAACGAACGTTTCAATCGAGAAGCACGAAATTTGAACAGCCAAGGACAACTTGTATAGTTATCTCTCCTGTCGAATATCAAGAAGATCGGGTGAAACAATATTAGCTGAGATTCCAGTAAACTCATAGTACTACGGAAGCTCTGCAAACACTTTAAAATGAAAGTATATTTTCCTTGCCGCTGCTTAGGGCTACTTCATCAGGAAACAAAGCATAGAGAGTGCACTGAGAACTAACTGAGTGAGTCAAGTTTCATGCAGCTAGTACAAACCGTGTTTGAGTTAGAGTTCCAAATGCATGTATCCCTATAGGGGAAAATGAAGTGAAACCTAAGATTTCAAAGTCTTCCTGCAAACGAACTATTCAACCTAGAAGATCTAAATTTGGGCAGCCAAATGCAACCGGTATACTTATCTTTCCTGTCCAGTTAACAACAAGTTACAGTGAAGAAATGTTTGCTGAGATTCCAGGAAACTCAAAGATCTGTGGAATCACTGCAAATTCTTTCCAAAGAAAGTTTCTTGCCCTTGCCTCTGCTTAGGGTTACTTCAACAGAAATCAAAGCATAGAGATCGCACTGAGAACTAGTTGAGTGAGTTTCAGTTTCAAGCAGCTAGCATAAACCGTGTTTGGTTTATAATTCCAAATGCATACGTCCCTATAAGGAAAAGTGAAGTGAAACCTAAAAATTCAAAGTGTTCCTGCACACGAACTTTTCCACCTAGAAGAACGAAATTTGGGTAGCTAAGTGCAACTGGTATACTCATCTTTCCTGACCAGGATCATCAAGATCAGGTGAGTAAATAGTTGCAGAGATTCCAGTTAACTTGGAGCTCTGTTGAAGCTCTGGAAATGCTTTCTAAGGAAAGCGGATGTTCCTCACCTCCACTTAGAACAGCTTCAACAGGGAACAAAGCACACAGAGCACACCAGGAACTAATTGAGTGAGTCAAGCTTCAAGCAGCTAGCACAAACAGTGTTTGATTTAGAGTTCCCAATGCATGTATTCCTATAGGTGAAAATGAAGAGAAACCCCCAAATTCAATGTCTTCCTGAAAGAAATGCTTCATCTTAGAAGAACGAAATTTTGGCAGCCAAATGCAACTGGTATACTCATCTTTCTTACCTAGTATCAACAAGATCAAGTGAAAAAATATTCGCTGAAATTCCAGTAAACTTGGGAGTTTTGTGGAAGCTCTGCAAACACTTACATAAGAAAGCGTATTTTCCTTGCCTCTGCTTGGGGATACTGCAGCAGGGGACAATGCATAGAGAGTGCACTGAGAACTCATTGAGTGAGCCAAGTTTCCAAAAGGTATCAAAAATTGTGTTTGATTTAGCATTCCAAATGCATGTATTCATATAGGGAAAAAAGAAGTGAAACCTAAAAATTCAAAGTCTTCCTGCAAAGGAACTCTTCAACATAAGATTACGAAATTTGGGCTGCCAAGTGCAACCCATATACTCATTTTTGCTGCCAAGTATCAACAAGATCGGGTGAAAAAACATTTGCTGAGAGTCCAGTAAACTCTGAGTTCTGTGGATGCTCTACAAACACTTTCAAATGAAAGTCTATTTTTCTTTGCTCTGCTTAGGGGTACATAAACCGGTAACAAAGCATAGAGAGCAGAATGAGAATTCATTCAGTGAGTCAAGTTTCAAGCAGCTAGCACAAACCGTGTTTGATTTAGATGTTCAAAAGCATGTATCCCTATAGGGGAAAAGGTAGTAAAACCTAAATATTCAAAGTCATCCTGCAAAGGAATGATTCAAACTGGCAGAACAAAATTTGTGCAGCCAAGCGCAACTGGTATACACATTTTTCCTACCAAGTATCAACAAGATAGGGTGACAAAATATTTGCTGAGGTTTCAGTAATCTCTGAGTTTTTTGGAAGCTCGGTGAATACTTTCCAAAGAAAGTGTGTTTTCCTTGCCTCTGCTTAGGGCTACTTCAACAGGGAACAAGGCATAGAGAGTGCACTGAGAACTAGTTGAGTGAGTCAAGTTACAAGCACACAGCAAAAACCGTGTTTGATTTAGAGTTCCAAATGCATGTATCCCTATAGGGGAAAATGAAGTGAAACCTAAAAATTCAAAGTTTTCCTGCAAACGAACGTTTCAATCGAGAAGCACGAAATTTGAACAGCCAAGGACAACTTGTATAGTTATCTCTCCTGTCGAATATCAAGAAGATCGGGTGAAACAATATTAGCTGAGATTCCAGTAAACTCATAGTTCTACGGAAGCTCTGCAAACACTTTAAAATGAAAGTATATTTTCCTTGCCGCTGCTTAGGGCTACTGCATCAGGAAACAAAGCATAGAGAGTGCACTGAGAAATAACTGTGTCAGTCAAGTTTCATGCAGCTAGTACAAACCGTGTTTGAGTTAGAGTTCCAAATGCATGTATCCCTATAGGGGAAAATGAAGTGAAACCTAAGATTTCAAATTCTTCCTCCAAACGAACTATTCAACCTAGAAGATCTAAATTTGGGCAGCCAAATGCAACTGGTATACTTATCTTTCCTGTCGAGTTAACAACAAGTTGGGGT
Organism: Marmota monax; assembly: GCF_021218885.2. Lineage (NCBI taxonomy): Eukaryota > Metazoa > Chordata > Mammalia > Rodentia > Sciuridae > Marmota > Marmota monax. Next base: position 123,483 of record NW_026692641.1, read on the forward strand.
GAAAAAACATTTGCTGAGATTCCAGGAAACTCAAAAGTTCTGTGGAATCACTGCAAATGCTTTCCAATGAAAGTTTCTTGCCCTTGCCTCTGCTTAGGGTTACTTCAACAGAAATGAAAGCATAGAGATCGCACTGAGAACTAGTTGAGTCAGTTTCAGTTTCAAGCAGCTGGCATAAACCGTGTTTGGTTTATAATTCCAAATACATACGTCCCTGTAAGGAAAAGTGAAGTGAAACCTAAAAATTCAAAGTGTTCCTGCACACGAACTTTTCAACCTAGAAGAACGAAATTTGGGTAGCTAAGTGCAACTGGTATACTCATCTTTCCTGACCAGGATCATCAAGATCAGGTGAGTAAATAGTTGCAGAGATTCCAGTTAATGTGGAGTTCTGTTGAAGCTCTGGAAATGCTTTCTAAGGAAAGCGTATGTTCCTCGCCTCCACTTAGGACCACTTCAACAGGGAACAAAGCACAGAGAGCACACCAGGAACTAACTGAGTGAGTCAAGCTTCAAGCAGCTAGCACAAACAGTGTTTGATTTAGAGTTCCCAATGCATGTATTCCTATAGGTGAAAATGAAGAGAAACCCCCCAAAATCAATGTCTTCCTGAAAGCAAATGCTTCATCTTAGAAGAACGAAATTTTGGCAGACAAATGCAACTGGTATACTCATCTCTCTTACCTAGTATCAACAAGATCAAGTGAAAAAAATATTCGCTGAAATTCCAGTAAACTTGGGAGTTTTGTGGAAGCTCTGCAAACACTTACATAAGAAAGCGTATTTTCCTTGCCTCTGCTTGGGGATACTGCAGCAGGGGACAATGCATAGAGAGTGCACTGAGAACTCATTGAGTGAGCCAAGTTTCCAAGAGGTATCACAAACTGTGTTTGATTTAGCATTCCAAATGCATGTATTCATATAGGGAAAAAAGAAGTGAAACCTAAAAATTCAAAGTCTTCCTGCAAAGGAACTCTTCAACATAAGATTACGAAATTTGGGCTGCCAAGTGCAACCCATATACACATTTTTGCTGCCAAGTATCAACAAGATCGGGTGAAAAAACATTTTCTGAGAGTCCAGTAAACTCTGAGTTCTGTGGATGCTCTACAAACACTTTCAAATGAAAGTCTATTTTTCTTTGCTCTGCTTAGGGGTACATAAACCGGTAACAAAGCATAGAGAGCAGAATGAGAATTCATTCAGTGAGTCAAGTTTCAAGCAGCTAGCACAAACCGTGTTTGATTTAGATGTTCAAAAGCATGTATCCCTATAGGGGAAAAGGTAGTAAAACCTAAATATTCAAAGTCATCCTGCAAAGGAATGATTCAACCTAGCAGAACAAAATTTGTGCAGCCAAGCGCAACTGGTATACACATTTTTCCTACCAAGTATCAACACGATACGGTGACAAAATATTTGCTGAGGTTTCAGTAATCTCTGAGTTTTTTGGAAGCTCGGTGAATACTTTCCAAAGAAAGTGTGTTTTCCTTGCCTCTGCTTAGGGCTACTTCAACAGGGAACAAGGCATAGAGAGTGCACTGAGAACTAGTTGAGTGAGTCAAGTTACAAGCACACAGCAAAAACTGTGTTTGATTTAGAGTTCCAAATGCATGTATCCCTATAGGGGAAAATGAAGTGAAACCTAAAAATTCAAAGTTTTCCTGCAAACGAACGTTTCAATTGAGAAGCATGAAATTTGAACAGACAAGGACAACTTGTATAGTTATCTCTCCTGTCGAATATCAAGAAGATCGGGTGAAACAATATTAGCTGAGATTCCTGTAAACTCATAGTACTACGGAAGCTCTGCAAACACTTTAAAATGAAAGTATATTTTCCTTGCCGCTGCTTAGGGCTACTTCATCAGGAAACAAAGCATAGAGAGCGCACTGAGAACTAACTGAGTGAGTCAAGTTTCGTGCAGCTAGCACAAACCGTGTTTGATTTAGATGTTCAAAAGCATGTATCCCTATAGGGAAAAGGTAGTAAAACCTAAATATTCAAAGTCATCCTGCAAAGGAATGATTCAACCTAGCAGAACAAAATTTGTGCAGCCAAGCGCAACTGGTATACACATTTTTCCTACCAAGTATCAACAAGATAGGGTGACAAAATATTTGCTGAGGTTTCAGTAATCTCTGAGTTTTTTGGAAGCTCGGTGAATACTTTCCAAAGAAAGTGTGTTTTCCTTGCCTCTGCTTAGGGCTACTTCAACAGGGAACAAGGCATAGAGAGTGCACTGAGAACTAGTTGAGTGAGTCAAGTTACAAGCACACAGCAAAAACCGTGTTTGATATAGAGTTCCAAATGCATGTATCCCTATAGGGGAAAATGAAGTGAAACCTAAAAATTCAAAGTTTTCCTGCAAACGAACGTTTCAATCGAGAAGCACGAAATTTGAACAGCCAAGGACAACTTGTATAGTTATCTCTCCTGTCGAATATCAAGAAGATCGGGTGAAACAATATTAGCTGAGATTCCAGTAAACTCATAGTACTACGGAAGCTCTGCAAACACTTTAAAATGAAAGTATATTTTCCTTGCCGCTGCTTAGGGCTACTTCGTCAGGAAACAAAGCATAGAGAGTGCACTGAGGAATAACTGAGTGAGTCAAGTTTCATGCAGCTAGTACAAACTGTGTTTGAGTTAGAGTTCCAAATACATGTATCCCTATAGGTTAAAATGAAGTGAAACCTAAGATTTCAAAGTCTTCCTGCAAACGAACTATTCAACCTAGAAGATCTAAATTTGGGCAGCCAAATGCAACTGGTATACTTATCTTTCCTGTCGAGTTAACAACAATTTAGGGTGAAAAAATATTTGCTGAGATTCCAGGAAACTCAAAGTTCTGTGGAATCACTGCAAATGCTTTCCAATGAAAGTTTCTTGCCCTTGCCTCTGCTTAGGGATACTTCAAGAGAAATCAAAGCATAGAGATCGCACTGAGTACTAGTTGAGTGAGTTTCAGTTTCAAGCAGCTGGCATAAACCGTGTTTGGTTTATAATTCCAAATGCATACGTCCCTGTAAGGAAAAGTGAAGTGAAACCTAAAAATTCAATGTGTTCCTGCACACGAACTTTTAAACCTAGAAGAACGAAATTTGGGTAGCTAAGTGCAACTGGAACACTCATCTTTCCTGACCAGGATCATCAAGATCAGGTGAGTAAATAGTTGCAGAGATTCCAGTTAACTTGGAGCTCTGTTGAAGCTCTGGAAATGCTTTCTAAGGAAAGTGTATGTTCCTCCCCTCCACTTAGGACCAATTCAACAGGGAACAAAGCACAGAGAGCACACAAGGAACTAACTGAGTGAGTCAAGCTTCAAGCAGCCGGCACAAACAGTGTGTGATTTGGAGTTCCCAATGCATGTATTCCTATAGGTGAAAATGAAGAGAAACCCCCCAAATTCAATGTCTTCCTGAAAGCAAATGCTTCATCTTAGAAGAACGAAATTTGGCAGCCAAATGCAACTGGTGTACTCATCTTTCTTACCTAGTATCAACAAGATCAAGTGAAAAAATATTCGCTGAAATTCCAGTAAACTTGGGAGTTTTGTGGAAGCTCTGCAAACACTTACATAAGAAAGCGTATTTTCCTTGCCTCTGCTTGGGGATACTGCAGCAGGGGACAATGCATAGAGAGTGCACTGAGAACTCATTGAGTGAGCCAAGTTTCCAAGAGGTATCACAAACTGTGTTTGATTTAGCATTCCAAATGCATGTATTCATATAGGGAAAAAAGAAGTGAAACCTAAAAATTCAAAGTGTTCATGCAAAGGAAATCTGCAACATAAGATTACGAAAATTGGCCTGCCAAGTGAAACCCATATACTCATTTTTTCTGCCAAGTATCAAGAAGATCGGGTGAAAAAACATTTGCTGAGAGTCCAGTAAACTCTGAGTTCTGTGGATGCTCTACAAACACTTTCAAATGAAAGTCTATTTTTCTCTGCTCTACTTAGGGGTACATAAACTGGTAACGAAGCATAGAGAGCAGAATGAGAAATCATTCAGTGAGTCAAGTTTCAAGCAGCTAGCACAAACCGTGTTTGATTTAGATGTTCAAAAGCATGTAGCCCTATAGGGGAAAAGGTAGTAAAACCTAAATATTCAAAGTCATCCTGCAAAGGAATGATTCAACCTAGCAGAACAAAATTTGTGCAGCCAAGCGCAACTGGTATACACATTTTTCCTACCAAGTATCAACAAGATAGGGTGACAAAGTATTTGCTGTGTTTTCAGTAATCTCTGAGTTTTTTGGAAGCTCGGTATATACTTTCCAAAGAAAGTGTGTTTTCCTTGCCTCTGCTTAGGGCTACTTCAACAGGGAACAAGGCATAGAGAGTGCACTGAGAACTAGTTGAGTGAGTCAAGTTACAAGCACACAGCAAAAACCGTGTTTGATTTAGAGTTCCAAATGCATGTATCCCTATAGGGGAAAATGAAGTGAAACCTAAAAATTCAAAGTTTTCCTGCAAACGAACGTTTCAATCGAGAAGCACGAAATTTGAACAGCCAAGGACAACTTGTATAGTTATCTCTCCTGTCGAATATCAAGAAGATCGGGTGAAACAATATTAGCTGAGATTCCAGTAAACTCATAGTACTACGGAAGCTCTGCAAACACTTTAAAATGAAAGTATATTTTCCTTGCCGCTGCTTAGGGCTACTTCATCAGGAAACAAAGCATAGAGAGTGCACTGAGAACTAACTGAGTGAGTCAAGTTTCATGCAGCTAGCACAAACCGTGTTTGATTTAGATGTTCAAAAGCATGTATCCCTATAGGGGAAAAGAGAGTAAAACCTAAATATTCAAAGTCATCCTGCAAAGGAATGATTCAACCTAGCAGAACAAAATTTGTGCAGTGAAGCGCAACTGGTATACACATTTTTCCTACCAAGTATCAACAAGATAGGGTGACAAAATATTTGCTGAGGTTTCAGTAATCTCTGAGTTTTTTGGAAGCTCGGTGAATACTTTCCAAAGAAAGTGTGTTTTCCTTGCCTCTGCTTAGGGCTACTTCAACAGGGAACAAGGCATAGAGAGTGCACTGAGAACTAGTTGAGTGAGTCAAGTTACAAGCACACAGCAAAAACCGTGTTTGATTTAGAGTTCCAAATACATGTATCCCTATAGGGGAAAATGAAGTGAAACCTAAAAATACAAAGTTTTCCTGCAAAAGAACGTTTCAATCGAGAAGCACGAAATTTGAACAGCCAAGGACAACTTGTATAGTTATCTCTCCTGTCGAATATCAAGAAGATCGGGTGAAAAGATATTAGGTGAGATTCCAGTAAACTCATAGTACTGCGGAAGCTCTGCAAACACTTTAAAATGAAAGGATATTTTCCTTGGCGCTGCGTAGGGCTACTTCATCAGGAAACAAAGCATAGAGAGTGCACTGAGAACTAACTGAGTGAGTCAAGTTTCATGCAGCTAGCACAAACCGTGTTTGATTTAGATGTTCAAAAGCATGTATCCCTATAGGGGAAAAGGTAGTAAAACCTAAATATTCAAAGTCATCCTGCAAAGGAATGATTCAACCTAGCAGAACAAAATTTGTGCAGCCAAGCGCAACTGGTATACACATTTTTCCTACCAAGTATCAACAAGATAGGGTGACAAAATATTTGCTGAGGTTTCAGTAATCTCTGAGTTTTTTGGAAGCTCGGTGAATACTTTCCAAAGAAAGTGTGTTTTCCTTGCCTCTGCTTAGGGCTACTTCAACAGGGAACAAGGCATAGAGAGTGCACTGAGAACTAGTTGAGTGAGTCAAGTTACAAGCACACAGCAAAAACCGTGTTTGATTTAGAGTTCCAAATGCATGTATCCCTATAGGGGAAAATGAAGTGAAACCTAAAAATTCAAAGTTTTCCTGCAAACGAACGTTTCAATCGAGAAGCACGAAATTTGAACAGCCAAGGACAACTTGTATAGTTATCTCTCCTGTCGAATATCAAGAAGATCGGGTGAAACAATATTAGCTGAGATTCCAGTAAACTCATAGTACTACGGAAGCTCTGCAAACACTTTAAAATGAAAGTATATTTTCCTTGCCGCTGCTTAGGGCTACTTCATCAGGAAACAAAGCATAGAGAGCGCACTGAGAACTAACTGAGTGAGTCAAGTTTCATGCAGCTAGCACAAACCGTGTTTGATTTAGATGTTCAAAAGCATGTATCCCTATAGGGGAAAAGGTAGTAAAACCTAAATATTCAAAGTCATCCTGCAAAGGAATGATTCAACCTAGCAGAACAAAATTTGTGCAGCCAAGCGCAACTGGTATACACATTTTTCCTACCAAGTATCAACAAGATAGGGTGACAAAATATTTGCTGAGGTTTCAGTAATCTCTGAGTTTTTTGGAAGCTCGGTGAATACTTTCCAAAGAAAGTGTGTTTTCCTTGCCTCTGCTTAGGGCTACTTCAACAGGGAACAAGGCATAGAGAGTGCACTGAGAACTAGTTGAGTGAGTCAAGTTACAAGCACACAGCAAAAACCGTGTTTGATTTAGAGTTCCAAATGCATGTATCCCTATAGGGGAAAATGAAGTGAAACCTAAAAATTCAAAGTTTTCCTGCAAACGAACGTTTCAACCGAGAAGCACGAAATTTGAACAGCCAAGGACAACTTGTATAGTTATCTCTCCTGTCGAATATCAAGAAGATCGGGTGAAACAATATTAGCTGAGATTCCAGTAAACTCATAGTACTACGGAAGCTCTGCAAACACTTTAAAATGAAAGTATATTTTCCTTGCCGCTGCTTAGGGCTACTTCATCAGGAAACAAAGCATAGAGAGTGCACTGAGAACTAACTGAGTGAGTCAAGTTTCATGCAGTTAGCACAAACCGTGTTTGATTTAGAGTTCCAAATGCATGTATCCCTATAGGGGAAAATGAAGTGAAACCTAAGATTTCAAAGTCTTCCTGCAAACGAACTATTCAACCTAGAAGATCTAAATTTGGGCAGCCAAATGCAACCGGTATACTTATCTTTCCTGTCGAGTTAACAACAAGTTAGGGTGAAAAAATATTTGCTGAGATTCCAGGAAACTCAAAGTTCTGTGGAATCACTGCAAATGCTTTCCAATGAAAGTTTCTTGCCCTTGCCTCTGCTTAGGGTTACTTCAACAGATTCAAAGCATAGAGATCGCACTGAGAACTAGTTGAGTGAGTTTCAGTTTCAAGCACACAGCATAAACCGTGTTTGGTTTATAATTCCAAATGCATACGTCCCTGTAAGGAAAAGTGAAGTGAAACCTAAAAATTCAAAGTGTTCCTGCACACGAACTTTTCAACCTAGAAGAACGAAATTTGGGTAGCTAAGTGCAACTGGTATACTCATCTTTCCTGACCAGGATCATCAAGATCAGGTGAGTAAATAGTTGCAGAGATTCCAGTTAACTTGGAGCTCTGTTGAAGCTCTGGAAATGCTTTCTAAGGAAAGCGTATGTTCCTCGCCTCCACTTAGGACCACTTCAACAGGGAACAAAGCACAGAGAGCACACCAGGAACTAACTGAGTGAGTCAAGCTTCAAGCAGCTAGCACAAACAGTGTTTGATTTAGAGTTCCCAATGCATGTATTCCTATAGGTGAAAATGAAGAGAAACCCCCCAAATTCAATGTCTTCCTGAAAGCAAATGCTTCATCTTAGAAGAACGAAATGTTGGCAGCCAAATGCAACTGGTATACTCATCTTTCTTACCTAGTATCAACAAGATCAAGTGAAAACATATTCGCTGAAATTCCAGTAAACTTGGGAGTTTTGTGGATGCTCTGCAAACACATAAGAATGCGTATTTTCCTTGCCTCTGTTGGGGATACTGCAGCAGGGGACAATGCATAGAGAGTGCACTGAGAACTAATTCAGTGAGCCAAGTTTCCAAGAGGTATCACAAACTGTGTTTGATTTAGCATTCCAAATGCATGTATTCATATAGGGAAAAAAGAAGTGAAACCTAAAAATTCAAAGTCTTCCTGCAAAGGAACTATTCAACATAAGATTACGAAATTTGGGCTGCCAAGTGCAACCCATATACTCATTTTTGCTGCCAAGTATCAACAAGATCGGGTGAAAACACATTTGCAGAGAGTCCAGTAATCTCTGAGTACTGTGGATGCTGTACAAACACTTTCAAATGAAAGTCTATTTTTCTTTGCTCTGCTTAGGAGTACATAAACCGGTTACAAAGCATAGAGAGCAGAATGAGAATTCATTCAGTGAGTCAAGTTTCAAGCAGCTAGCACAAACCGTGTTTGATTTAGATGTTCAAAAGCATGTATCCCTATAGGGGAAAAGGTAGTAAAACCTAAATATTCAAAGTCATCCTGCAAAGGAATGATTCAACCTAGCAGAACAAAATTTGTGCAGCCAAGCGCAACTGGTATACACATTTTTCCTACCAAGTATCAACAAGATAGGGTGACAAAATATTTGCTGAGGTTTCAGTAATCTCTGAGTTTTTTGGAAGCTCGGTGAATACTTTCCAAAGAAAGTGTGTTTTCCTTGCCTCTGCTTAGGGCTACTTCAACAGGGAACAAGGCATAGAGAGTGCACTGAGAACTAGTTGAGTGAGTCAAGTTACAAGCACACAGCAAAAACCGTGTTTGATTTAGAGTTCCAAATGCATGTATCCCTATAGGGGAAAATGAAGTGAAACCTAAAAATTCAAAGTTTTCCTGCAAACGAACGTTTCAATCGAGAAGCACGAAATTTGAACAGCCAAGGACAACTTGTATAGTTATCTCTCCTGTCGAATATCAAGAAGATCGGGTGAAACAATATTAGCTGAGATTCCAGTAAACTCATAGTACTACGGAAGCTCTGCAAACACTTTAAAATGAAAGTATATTTTCCTTGCCGCTGCTTAGGGCTACTTCATCAGGAAACAAAGCATAGAGAGTGCACTGAGAACTAACTGAGTGAGTCAAGTTTCATGCAGCTAGCACAAACCGTGTTTGATTTAGATGTTCAAAAGCATGTATCCCTATAGGGGAAAAGGTAGTAAAACCTAAATATTCAAAGTCATCCTGCAAAGGAATGATTCAACGTAGCAGAACAAAATTTGTGCAGCCAAGCGCAACTGGTATACACATTTTTCCTACCAAGTATCAACAAGATAGGGTGACAAAATATTTGCTGAGGTTTCAGTAATCTCTGAGTTTTTTGGAAGCTCGGTGAATACTTTCCAAAGAAAGTGTGTTTTCCTTGCCTCTGCTTAGGGCTACTTCAACAGGGAACAAGGCATAGAGAGTGCACTGAGAACTAGATGAGTGAGTCACGTTACAAGCACACAGCAAAAACCGTGTTTGATTTAGAGTTCCAAATGCATGTATCCTTATAGGGGAAAATGAAGTGAAATCTCAGATTTCAAAGTCGTCCTCCAAAGGAACTATTCAACCTAGAAGATCTAAATTTGGGCAGCCAAATTCAACCAGTGTACTTATCTTTCCTGTCTAGTTAACAACATGTTAGGGTGAAAAATATTTGCTGAGATTCCAGGAAACTCAAAGTTCTGTGGAATCACTGCAAATGCTTTCCAATGAAAGATTCTTGCCCTTGCCTCTGCTTAGGGTTACTTCAACAGAAACCAAAGCATAGAGATTGCACTGAGAACTAGTTGAGTGAGTTTCAGTTTCAAGCAGATGGCATAAACCGTGTTTGGTTTATAATTCCAAATGCATACGTCCCTGTAAGGAAAAGTGACGTGAAACCTAAAAATTCAAAGTGTTCCTGCTCACGAACTTTTCAACCTAGAAAAACGAAATTTGGGTAGCTAAGTGCAACTGGTATACTCATCTTTCCTGACCAGGATCATCAAGATCAGGTGAGTAAATAGTTGCAGAGATTCCAGTTAACTTGGAGCTCTGTTGAAGCTCTGGAAATGCTTTCTAAGGAAAGCGTATGTTCCTCGCCTGCACTTAGGACCACTTAAACAGGGAACAAAGCACAGAGAGCACACCAGGAACTAACTGAGTGAGTCAAGCTTCAAACAGCTAGCACAAACAGTGTTTGATATAGAGTTCCCAATGCATGTATTCCTATAGGTGAAAATGAAGAGAAACCCCCCAAATTCAACGTCTTCCTGAAAGTAAATGCTTCATCTTAGAAGAACGAAATTTTGGCAGCCAAATGCAACTGGTATACTCATCTTTCTTACCTAGTATCAACAAGATCAAGTGAAAAAATATTCGCTGAAATTCCAGTAAACTTGGGAGTTTTGTGGAAGCTCTGCAAACACTTACATAAGAAAGCATATTTTCCTTGCCTCTGCTTGGGGATACTGCAGCAGGGGACAATGCATAGAGAGTGCACTGAGAACTCATTGCGTGAGCCAAGTTTCCAAGAGGTATCACAAACTGTGTTTGATTTAGCATTCCAAATGCATGTATTCATATAGGGAAAAAAGAAGTGAAACCTAAAAATTCAAAGTCTTCCTGCAAAGGAACTCTTCAACATAAGATTACGAAATTTAGGCTGCCAAATGCAACCCATATACTCATTTTTGCTGCCAAGTATCAACAAGATCGGGTGAAAACACATTTGATGAGAGTCCAGTAAACTCTGAGTTCTGTGGATGCTCTACAAACACTTTCAAATGAAAGTCCATTTTTCTTTGCTCTGCTTAGGGGTACATAAATCAGTAACAAAGCATAGAGAGCAGAATGAGAATTCATTCAGTGAGTCAAGTTTCAAGCAGCTAGCACAAACCGTGTTTGATTTAGATGTTCAAAAGCATGTATCCCTATAGGGGAAAAGGTAGTAAAACCTAAATATTCAAAGTCATCCTGCAAAGGAATGATTCAACCTAGCAGAACAAAATTTGTGCAGCCAAGCGCAACTGGTATACACATTTTTCCTACCAAGTATCAACAAGATAGGGTGACAAAATATTTGCTGAGGTTTCAGCAATCTCTGAGTTTTTTGGAAGCTCGGTGAATACTTTCCAAAGAAAGTGTGTTTTCCTTGCCTGTGCTTAGGGCTACTTCAACAGGGAACAAGGCATAGAGAGTGCACTGAGAACTAGTTGAGTGAGTCAAGTTACAAGCACACAGCAAAAACCGTGTTTGATTTAGAGTTCCAAATGCATGTATCCCTGTAGGGGAAAATGAAGTGAAACCTAAAAATTCAAAGTTTTCCTTCAAACGAACGTTTCAATCGAGAAGCACGAAATTTGAACAGCCAAGGTCAACTTGTATAGTTATCTCTCCTGTCGAATATCAAGAAGATCGGGTGAAACAATATTAGCTGAGATTCCAGTAAACTCCTAGTACTACGGAAGCTCTGCAAACACTTTAAAATGAAAGTATATTTTCTTGCCGCTGCTTAGGGATACTTCATCAGGAAACAAAGCATAGAGAGTGCACTGAGAACTAACTGAGTGAGTCATGTTTCATGCAGCTACCACAAACCGTGTTTGATTTAAATGTTCAAAACCATGTATCCCTCTAGGGGGAACGGTAGTAAAACCTAAATATTCAAAGTCATCCTGCAAAGGAATGATTCAACGTAGCAGAACAAAATTTGTGCAGCCATGCGCAACTGGTATACACCTTTTTCCTACCAAGTATGAACAAGATAGTGTGACAACATATTTGCTGAAGTTTCAGTAATCTCTGAGTTTTTTGGAAGCTCGGTGAATACTTTCCAAAGAAAGTGTGTTTTCCTTGCCTGTGCTTAGGGCTACTTCAACAGGGAACAAGGCATAGAGTGTGCACTGAGAACTAGATGAGTGAGTCACGTTACAAGCACACAGCAAAAACCGTGTTTGATTTAGAGTTCCAAATGCATGTATCCTTATAGGGGAAAATGAAGTGAAATCTCAGATTTCAAAGTCGTCCTCCAAAGGAACTATTCAACCTAGAAGATCTAAATTTGGGCAGCCAAATTCAACCAGTGTACTTATCTTTCCTGTCTAGTTAACAACATGTTAGGGTGAAAAATATTTGCTGAGATTCCAGGAAACTCAAAGTTCTGTGGAATCACTGCAAATGCTTTCCAATGAAAGATTCTTGCCCTTGCCTCTGCTTAGGGTTACTTCAACAGAAACCAAAGCATAGAGATTGCACTGAGAACTAGTTGAGTGAGTTTCAGTTTCAAGCAGATGGCATAAACCGTGTTTGGTTTATAATTCCAAATGCATACGTCCCTGTAAGGAAAAGTGACGTGAAACCTAAAAATTCAAAGTGTTCCTGCTCACGAACTTTTCAACCTAGAAAAACGAAATTTGGGTAGATAAGGGCAACTGGTATACTCATCTTTCCTGACCAGGATCATCAAGATCAGGTGACTAAATAGTTGCAGAGATTCCAGTTAACTTTGAGCTCTGTTGAAGCTCAGGAAATGCTTTCTAAGTAAAGCGTATATTCCTCGCCTCCACTTAGGACCACTTCAACAGGGAACAAAGCACAGAGAGCACACCAGAAATTAACTGAGTGAGTCAAGCTTCAAGCAGCTAGCACAAACAGTGTTTGATTTAGAGTTCCCAATGCATGTATTCCTATAGGTGAAAATGAAGAGAAACCCCCCAAATTCAATGTCTTCCTGAAAGCAAATGCTTCATCTTAGAAGAACGAAATTTTGGCAGCCAAATGCAACTGGTATACTCATCTTTCTTACCTAGTATCAACAAGATCAAGTGAAAAAATATTCGCTGAAATTCCAGTAAACTTGGGAGGTTTGTGGAAGCTCTGGAAACACTTACATAAGAAAGCGTATTTTCCTTGCCTCTGCTTAGGGCTACTTCAGCAGGGAACAATGCATAGAGAGTGCACTGAGAACTAATTGAGTGAGTCAAGTTTCCAAGAGATATCCAAAACTGTGTTTGATTTAGCATTCCAAATGCATGTATTCTTATAGGGAAAAAAGAAGTGAAACCTAAAATTTCAAAGTGTTCCTGCAAAGGAACTCTTCAACATAAGATTACGAAATTTGGGCTGCCAAGTGCAACCCATATACTGATTTTTGCTGCCAAGTACCAACAAGATCGGGTGAAAAAACATTTGCTGAGAGTCCAGTAAAATCTGAGTTCTGTGGATGCTCTACAAACACTTTCAAATGAAAGTCTAATTGTCTTTGCTCTGCTTATGGGTACATAAACTGGTAACAAAACATAGAGAGCAGAATGAGAATTCATTCAGTGAGCCAAGTTTCAAGCAGCTAGCACAAACCGTGTTTGATTTAGATGTTCAAAAGCATGTATCCCTATAGGGGAAAAGGTAGTAAAACCTAAACATTCAAAGTCATCCTGCAAAGGAATGATTCAACCTAGCAGAACAAAATTTGTGCAGCCAAGCGCAACTGGTATACACATTTTTCCTACCAAGTATCAACAAGATAGGGTGACAAAATATTTGCTGAGGTTTCAATAATCTCTGAGTTTTTTGGAAGCTCGGTGAATACTTTCCAAAGAAAGTGAGATTTCCTTGCCTCTGCTTAGGGCTACTTCAACAGGGAACAAGGCATAGAGAGTGCACTGAAAACTAGTTGAGTGAGTCAAGTTACAAGCACACAGCAAAAACCGTGTTTGATTTAGAGTTCCAAATGCATGTATCCCTATAGGGGAAAATGAAGTGAAACCTAAAAATTCAAAGTTTTCCTGCAAACGAACGTTTCAATCGAGAAGCACGAAATTTGAACAGCCAAGGACAACTTGTATAGTTATCTCTCCTGTCGAATATCAAGGAGATCGGGTGAAAGAATATTAGCTGAGATTCCAGTAAACTCATAGTACTACGGAAGGTCTGCAAACACTTTAAAAAGTAAGTATATTAAAAAAATAAAAAAATAAAGTATATTTTCCATGCCGCTGCTTAGGGCTACTTCATCAGGAAACAAAGCATAGAGAGTGCACGGAGAACTAACTGAGTGAGTCAAGTTTCATGCAGCTAGCACAAACCGCGTTTGATTTAGATGTTCAAAAGCATGTATCCCTTTAGGGGAAAAGGTAGTAAAACCTAAATATTCAAAGTCATCCTGCAAAGGAATGATTCAACCTAGCAGAACAAAATTTGTGCAGCCAAGCGCAACTGGTATACACATTTTTCCTACCAAGTATCAACAAGATAGGGTGACAAAATATTTGCTGAGGTTTCAGTAATCTCTGAGTTTTTTGGAAGCTCGGAGAATACTTTCCAAAAAAAGTGTGTTTTCCTTGCCTCTGCTAAGGGCTACTTCAACAGGGAACAAGCCATAGAGAGTGCACAGAGAACTAGTTGAGTGAGTCAAGTTACAAGCACAAAGCAAAAACCGTGTTTGATTTAGAGTTCCAAATGCATGTATCCCTGTAGGGGAAAATGAAGTGAAACCTAAAAATTCAAAGTTTTCCTGCAAACGAACGTTTCAATCGAGAAGCACGAAATTTGAACAGACAAGGACAACTTGTATAGTTATCTCCCCGGTCGAATATCAAGAAGATCGGGTGAAACAATATTAGCTGAGATTCCTGTAAACGCTACCCATTTTTCCTACCAAGTATCAACAAGATAGGGTGACAAAATATTTGCTGAGGTTTCAGTAATCTATGAGTTTTTTGGAAGCTCGGTGAATACTTTCCAAAGAAAGTGTGTTTTCCTTGCCTCTGCTTAGGGCTACTTCAACAGGGAAAAAGGCATAGAGAGTGCACTGAGAACTAGTTGAGTGAGTCAAGTTACAAGCACACAGCAAAAACCGTGTTTGATTTAGAGTTCCAAATGCATGTTTCCCTATAGGGGAAAATGAAGTGAAACCTAAAAATTGAAAGTTTTCCTGCAAAGGAACGTTTCAATCGAGAAGCACGAAATTTGAACAGCCAAGGACAACTTGTATTGTTATCTCTCCTGTCGAATATCAAGAAGATCGCTGAAACAATATTAGCTGAGATTCCAGTAAACTCATAGTACTACGGAAGCTCTGCAAACACTTTAAAAGGAAAGTATATTTTCCTTGCCGCTGCTTAGGGCTACCTCATCAGGAAACAAAGCATAGAGAGTGCACTGAGAACTAACTGAGTGAGTCAAGTTTCATGAAGCTAGCACAAACCCTGTTTGATTTAGATGTTCAAAAGCATGTATCCCTTTAGGGGAAAAGGTAGTAAAACCTAAATATTCAAAGTCATCCTGCAAAGGAATGATTCAACCTAGCAGAACAAAATTTGTGCAGCCAAGCGCACCTGGTATACACATTTTTCCTACCAAGTATCAACCAGATAGGTTGACAAAATATTTGCTGAGGTTTCAGTAATCTCTGAGTTTTTTGGAAGCTCGGTGAATACTTTCCAAAGAAAGTGTGTTTTCCTTGCCTCTGCTTAGGGCTACTTCGACAGGGAACAAGGCATAGAGAGTGCACTGAGAACTAGTTGAGTGAGTCAAGTTGCAAGCACACAGCAAAAACCGTGTTTGATTTAGAGTTCCAAATGCATGTATCCCTATAGGGGAAAATGAAATGAAACCTAAGATTTCAAAGTCTTCTGCAAACGAACTATTCAACCTAGAAGATCTAAATTTGGGCAGCCAAATGCAACCGGTATACTTATCTTTCCTGTCGAGTTAACAACAAGTTAGGGTGAAAAAATATTTGCTGAGATTTCAGGAAACTCAAAGTTCTGTGGAATCACTGCAAATGCTTTCCATGAAAGTTTCTTGTCCTTGCCTCTGCTTAGGGTTACTTCAACAGATATCAAAGCATGGAGATCGCACTGAGAACTAGTTGAGTGAGTTTCAATTTCAAGCAGCTGGCATAAACCGTGTTTCGTTTATACTTCCAAATGCATACGTCCATGTAAGGAAAAGTGACATGAAACCTAAAAATTCAAAGTGTTCCTGCACACGAACTTTTCAACCTAGAAGAACGAAATTTGAGTAGCTAAGTGCAACTTGTATACTCAACTTACATGACCAGGATCATCAAGATCAGGTGAGTAAATAGTTGCAGAGATTCCAGTTAACTTGGAGGTCTGTTGAAGCTCTGGAAATGCTTTCTAAGGAAAGCATATGTTCCTCGCCTCCACTTAGGACCATTTCAACAGGGAACAAAGCACAGAGAGCACACCAGGAACTAACTGAGTGAGTCAAGCTTCAAGCAGTTAGCACAAACAGTGTTTGATTTAGAGTTCCCAATGCATGGATTCCTATAGGTGAAAATGAAGAGAAACCCCCCAAATTCAATGTCTTCCTGAAAGCAAATGCTTCATCTGAGAAGAACGAAATTTTCGCAGCCAAATGCAACTGGTATACTCATCTTTCTTACCTAGTATCAACAAGATCAAGTGAAAAAATATTCGCTGAAATTCCAGTAAACTTGGGACTTTTGTGGAAGCTCTGCAAACAGTTACATAAGAAAGCGTATTTTCCTTGCCTCTGCTTGGGGATACTGCAGCAGGGGACAATGCATAGCGAGTGCACTGAGAACACATTGAGTGAGCCAAGTTTCCAAGAGGAATCACAAACTGTGTTTGATTTAGCATTCCAAATGCATGTATTCATATAGGGAAAAAAGAAGTGAAACCTAAAATTTAAAAGTGTTCCTGCAAAGGAACTCTTCAACATAAGATTACGAAATTTGGGCTGCCAAGTGCAACCCATATACACATTTTTGCTGCCAAGTATCAACAAGATCGGGTGAAAAAACATTTGCTGATAGTCCAGTAAACTCTGAGTTCTGTGGATGCTCTACAAACACTTTCAAATGAAAGTCTATTTTTCTTTGCTCTGCTTAGGGGTACATAAACTGGTATCAAAGCATAGAGAGCAGAATGAGAATTAATTCAGTGAGTCAAGTTTCAAGCAGCTAGCACAAACCGTGTTTGATTTAGATGTTCAAAAGCATGTATCCCTCTAGGGGAAAAGGTAGTAAAACCTAAATATTCAAAGTCATCCTGCAAAGGAATGATTCAACCTAGCAGAACAAAATTTGTGCAGCTAAGCACAACTGGTATACACATTTTTCCTACCAAGTATCAACAAGATAGGGTGACAAAATATTTGCTGAGGTTTCAGTAATCTCTGAGTTTTTTGGAAGCTCAGTGAATACTTTCCAAAAAAGTGTGTTTTCCTTGCCTCTGCTTAGGGCTACTTCAACAGGGAACAAGGCATAGAGAGTGCACTGAGAACTAGTTGAGTGAGTCAAGTTACAAGCACACAGCAAAAACCGTGTTTGATTTAGAGTTCCAAATGCATGTATCCCTATAGGGGAAAATGAAGTGAAACCTAAAAATTCAACGTTTTCCTGCAAACGAACGTTTCAATCGAGAAGCACGAAATTTGAACAGCCAAGGACAACTTGTATAGTTATCTCTCCTGTCGAATATCAAGAAGATCGGGTGAAAAAATATTAGCTGAGATTCCAGTAAACTCATAGTACTACGGAAGCTCTGCAAACACTTTAAAATGAAAGTATATTTTCCTTGCCGCTGCTTAGGGCTACTTCATCAGGAAACAAAGCATAGAGAGTGCACTGAGAACTAACTGAGTGAGTCAAGTTTCATGCAGCTAGCACAAACCGTGTTTGCTTTAGATGTTCAAAAGCATGTATCCCTCTAGGGGAAAAGGTAGTAAAACCTAAATATTCAAAGTCATCCTGCAAAGGAATGATTCAACCTAGCAGAACAAAATTTGTGCAGCCAAGCGCAACTGGTATACACATTTTTCCTACCAAGTATCAACAAGATAGGGTGACAAAATATTTGCTGAGGTTTCAGTAATATCTGAGTTTTTTCGAAGCTCGGTGAATACTTTCCAAAGAAAGTGTGTTTTCCTTGCCTCTGCTTAGGGCTACTTCAACAGGGAACAAGGCATAGAGAGTGCACTGAGAACTAGTTGAGTGAGTCAAGTTATGAGCACACAGCAAAAACCGTGTTTGATTTAGAGTTCCAAATGCATGTATCCCTATAGGGGAAAATTAAGTGAAACCTAAGACTTCAAAGTCTTCCTGGAAACGAACTATTCAACCTAGAACATCTAAATTTGGGCAGCCAATTGCAACCGGTATACTTATCTTTCCTGTCGAGTTAACAGCAAGTTAGAGTGAAAAAATATTTGCTGAGATTCCAGGAAACTCAAAGATCTGTGGAATCACTGCAAATGCTTTCCAATGAAAGTTTCTTGCCCTTGCCTCTGCTTAGGGTTACTTCAACAGAAATTAAAGCATACAGATCGCACTGAGAACTAGTTTAGTGAGTTTCAGTTTCAAGCAGCTGGCATAAACCGTGTTTGGTTTATAATTCCAGTGAATTGAAACCTAAAAATTCAAAGTTTTCCTGCAAACGAACGTTTCAATCGAGAAGCACGAAATTTGAACAGCCAAGGACAACTTGTATAGTTATCTCTCCTGTTGAATATCAAGAAGATCGGGTGAAACAATATTAGCTGAGATTCCAGTAAACTCATAGTACTACGGAAGCTCTGCAAACACTTTAAAAAGAAAGTATATTTTCCTTGCCGCTGCTTAGGGCTACTTCATCAGGAAACAAAGCATAGAGATTGCACTGAGAACTAACTGAGTGAGTCAAGTTTCCTGCAGCTAGTGCAAACCGTGTTTGAGTTAGAGTTCCAAAAGCATGTATCCCTAAAGGGAAAATGAAGTGAAACCTAAGATTTCAAAGTCTTCCTGCAAACGAACTATTCAACCTAGAAAATCTAAATTTGGGCAGCGAAATGCAACTGGTATACTTATCTATCCTGTCGAGTTAACAACAAGTTAGGGTGAAAAAATCTTTGCTGAGATTCCAGGAAACTCAAAGTTCTGTGGAATCACTGCAAATGCTTTCCAATGAAAGTTTCTTGCCCTTGCCTCTGCTTAGGGTTACTTCAACAGAAATCAAAGCATAGAGATCGCACTGAGAACTAGTTGAGTGAGTTTCAGTTTCAGGCAGCTGGCATAAACCGTGTGTGGTTTATAATTCCAAATGCATACGTCCCTGTAAGGAAAAGTGAAGTGAAACCTAAAAATTCAAAGTGTTCCTGCACACGAACTTTTCCACCTAGAAGAACGAAATTTGGGTAGCTAAGTGCAACTGGTATCCTCATCTTTCCTGACCAGGATCATCAAGATCAGGTGAGTAAATAGTTGCAGAGATTCCAGTAAACTTGGAGCTCTGTTGAAGCTCTGGAAATGCTTTCTAAGGAAAGCATATGTTCCTCGCCTCCACTTAGGACCACTTCAACAGGGAACAAAGCACAGAGAGCACACCAGGAACTAACTGAGTGAGTCAAGCTTCAAGCAGCTAGCACAAACAGTGTTTAATTTAGAGTTCCCAATGCATGTATTCCTATAGGTGAATATGAAGAGAAACCCCCCAAATTCAATGTCTTCCTGAAAGCAAATGCTTCATCTTAGAAGAACGAAATTTTGGCAGCCAAATGCAACTGGTATACTCATCTTTCTTACCCAGTATCAACAAGATCAAGTGAAAAAATATTCGCTGAAATTCCAGTAAACTTGGGAGTTTTGTGGAAGCTCTGAAAACACTTACATAAGAAAGCGTATTTTCCTTGCCTATGCTTGGGGACACTGCAGCAGGGGACAATGCATAGAGAGTGCACTGAGAACTCATTGAGTGAGCCAAGTTTCCAAGAGGTATCACAAACTGTGTTTGATTTAGCATTCCAAATGCATGTATTCATATAGGGAAAAAAGAAGTGAAACCTAAAAATTCAAAGTCTTCCTGCAAAGGAACTCTTCAACATAAGATTACGAAATTTGGGCTGCCAAGTGCAACCCATATACTCATTTTTGCTGCCAAGTATCAACAAGATCGGGTGAAAAAACATTTGCTGAGAGTCCAGTAAACTCTGAGTTCTGTGGATGCTCTACAAACACTTTCAAATGAAAGTCTATTTTTCTTTGCTCTGCTTAGGGGTACATAAACCAGTAACAAAGCATAGAGAACAGCATGATAATTCATTCAGTGAGTCAAGTTTCAAGCAGCTGGCAC
Organism: Marmota monax; assembly: GCF_021218885.2. Taxonomy (NCBI): domain Eukaryota; kingdom Metazoa; phylum Chordata; class Mammalia; order Rodentia; family Sciuridae; genus Marmota; species Marmota monax. The sequence goes on from NW_026692641.1 coordinate 143,398, forward strand.
AAACCGTGTTTGCTTTAGATGTTCAAAAGCATGTATCCCTATAGGGGAAAAGGTAGTAAAACCTGAATATTCAAAGTCATCCTGCAAAGGAATGATTCAACCTAGCAGAACAAAATTTGTGCAGCCAGCGCAACTGGTATACACATTTTTCCTACCAAGTATCAACAAGATAGGGTGACAAAATATTTGCTGAGGTTTCAGTAATCTCTGAGTTTTTTGGAAGCTCGGTGAATACTTTCCAAAGAAAGTGTGTTTTCTTGCCTCTGCTTAGGGCTACTTCAACAGGGAACAAGGCATGGAGAGTGCACTGAGAACCAGTTGAGTGAGTCAAGTTACAAGAACACAGCAAAAACCGTGTTTGATTTAGAGTTCCAAATGCATGTATCCCTACAGGGGAAAATGAAGTGAAACCTAAAAATTCAAAGTTTTCCTGCAAACGAACGTTTCAATCGAGAAGCACGAAATTTGAACAGCCAAGGACAACTTGTATAGTTATCTCTCCTGTCAAATATCAAGAAGATCGGGTGAAACAATATTAGCTGAGATTCCAGTAAACTCATAGTACTACGGAAGCTCTGCAAACACTTTAAAATGAAAGTATATTTTCCTGGCCACTGCTTAGGGCTACTTCATCAGGAAACAAAGCATGTAGAGTGCACTGAGAACTAACTGAGTGAGTCAAGTTTCATGCAGCTAGTACAAACCGTGTTTGAGTTAGAGTTCCAAATGCATGTATCCCTATAGGGGAAAATGAAGTCAAACCTAAGATTTCAAAGTCTTCCTGCAAACGAACTATTCAACCTAGAAGATCTAAATTTGGGCAGCCAAATGCAACCGGTACACTTATCTTTCCTGTCGAGTTAACAACAAGTTAGGGTGAAAAAATATTTGCTGAGATTCCAGGAAACTCAAAGTTCTGTGGAATCACTGCAAATGCTTTCCAATGAAAGTTTCTTGCCCTTGCCTCTGCTTAGGGTTACTTCAACAGAAATCAAAGCATAGAGATCGCACTGAGAACTAGTTGAGTGAGTTTCAGTTTCAAGCAGCTGGCATAAACCGTGTTTGGTTTATAATTCCAAATGCATACGTCCCTGTAAGGAAAAGTGAAGTGAAACCTAAAAATTCAAAGTGTTCCTGCACACGAACTTTTCAACCTAGAATGACGAAATTTGGGTAGCTAAGTGCAACTGGTATACTCATCTTTCCTGACCAGGATCATCAAGATCAGGTGAGTAAATAGTTGCAGAGATTCCAGTTAACTTGGAGCTCTGTTGAAGCTCTGGAAATGCTTTCTAAGGAAAGCATATGTTCCTCGCTTCCACTTAGGACCACTTCAACAGGGAACAAAGCACAGAGAGCACACAAGAAACTAACTGAGTGAGTCAAGCTTCAAGCAGCTAGCACAAACAGTGTTTGATTTAGAGTTCCCAATGCATGTATTCGTATAGGTGAAAATGAAGAGAAACCCCCCAAATTCAATGTCTTCCTGAAAGCAAATGCTTCATCTTAGAAGAACGAAATTTTGGCAGCCAAATGCAACTGGTATACTCATCTCTCTTACCTAGTATCAACAAGATCAAGTGAAAAAATATTCGCTGAAATTCCAGTAAACTTGGGAGTTTTGTGGAAGCTCTGCAAACATTTACATAAGAAAGCGTATTTTCCTTGCCTCTGCTTGGGGATACTGCAGCAGGGGACAATGCACAGAGAGTGCACTGAGAACTAATTGAGTGAGCCAAGTTTCCAAGAGGTATTACAAACTGTGTTTGATTTAGCATTCCAAATGCATGTATTCATATAGGGAAAAAAGAAGTGAAACCTAAAAATTCAAAGTGTTCCTGCAAAGGAACTCTTCTACAAAAGATTACGAAATATGGGCTGCCAAGTGCAACCCATATACTCATTTGTGTTGCCAAGTATCAACAAGATCGGGTGAAAAAACATTTGCTGAGAGTTGAGTAAACTCTGAGTTCTGTGGATGCTCTACAAACACTTTCAAATGAAAGTCTATTTTTCTTTGCTCTGCTTAGGGGTACATAAACCGGTAACAAAGCATAGAGAGCAGAATGAGAATTCATTTGGTGAGTCAAGTTTCAAGCAGCTAGCACAAACCGTGTTTCATTTAGATGTTCAAAAGCATGTATCCCTACAGGGGAAAAGGTAGTAAATCCTAAATATTCAAAGTCATCCTGCAAAGGAATGATTCAACCTAGCAGAACAAAATTTGTGCAGCCAAGCGCAACTGGTATACACATTTTTCCTACCAAGTATCAACAAGATAGGGTGACAAAATATTTGCTGAGGTTTCAGTAATCTCTGAGTTTTTTGGAAGCTCCCTGAATAGTTTCCAAAGAAAGTGTGTTTACCTTGCCTCTGCTTAGGGCTACTTCAACAGGGAACAAGGCATAGAGAGTGCACTGAGAACTAGTTGAGTGAGTCAAGTTACAAGCACACAGCAAAAACCGTGTTTGATTTAGAGTTCCAAATGCATGTATCCCTATAGGGGAAAATGAAGTGAAACCTAAAAATTCAAAGTTTTCCTGCAAACGAACGTTTCAATCGAGAAGCACGAAATTTGAACAGCCAAGGACAACTTGTATAGTTATCTCTCCTGTCGAATATCAAGAAGATCAGTTGAAACAATATTAGCTGAGATTCCAGTAAACTCATGGTACTACGGAAGCTCTTCAAACACTTTAAAATTAAAGTATATTTTCCTTGCCGCTGCTTAGGGCTACTTCATCAGGAAACAAAGCATAGAGAGCACACTGAGAACTAACTGAGTGAGTCAAGTTTCATGCAGCTAGCACAAACCGTGTTTGCTTTAGATGTTCAAAAGCATGTATCCCTCTTGTGGAAAAGGTAGTAAAACCTAAATATTGAAAGTCATTCCCCAAAGGAATGATTCAACCTAGCAGAACAAAATTTGTGCAGCCAAGCACAACTGGTATACACATTTTTCCTACCAAGTATCAACAAGATAGGGTGACAAAATATTTGCTGAGGTTTCAGTAATCTCTGAGTTTTTTGGAAGCTCGGTGAATACTTTCCAAAGAAAGTGTGTTTTCCTTGCCTCTGCTTAGGGCTACTTCAACAGGGAAAAAGGCAAAGAGAGTGCACTGCGAACTAGTTGAGTGAGTCAAGTTACAAGCACACAGCAAAAACCGTGTTTGATTTAGAGTTCCAAATGCATGTATCCCTATAGGGGAAAATGAAGTGAAACCTAAAAATTCAAAGTTTTCCTGCAAACGAACATTTCAATTGAGAGGCACGATATTTGAACAGCCAAGGACAACTTGTATAGTTATCTCTCCTGTCGAATATCAAGAAGATCGGGTGAAACAATATTAGCTGAGATTCCATTAAACTCATAGTACTACTGAAGCTCTGCAAACACTTTACAATGAAAGTATATTTTCCTTGCCGCTGCTTAGGGCTACTTCATCAGGACACAAAGCATAGAGAGTGCACTGAGAACTAACTGAGTGACTCAAGTTTCATGCAGCTAGTACAAACCGTGTTTGAGTTAGAGTTCCAAATGCATGTATCCCTTTAGGGGAAAATGATGTGAAACCTAAGATTTCAAGTCTTCCTGCAAACGAACTATTCAACCTAGAAGATCTAAATTTGGGCAGCCAAATGCAACCGGTATACTTATCTTTCCTGTCAAGATAACAAAAATTTAGGGTGAAAAAACATTGCTGAGATTCCTGGAAACTCAAAGCTCTGTGGAATCACTGCAAATGCTTTCCTGTGAAAGATTCTTGCCCTTGCCTCTGGTTAGGGTTACTTCAACAGATATCAAAGCATAGAGATCGCACTGAGAACTAGTTGAGTGAGTTTCAGTTTCAAGCAGCTGGCATAAACCGTGTTTGGTTTATAATTCCAAATGCATACGTCCCTGTAAGGAAAAGTGAAGTGAAAGCTAAAAATTCAAAGTGTTCCTGCACACAAACTTTTCCACCTAGAGGAACGACATTTGGGTAGCTAAGTGCAACTGGTATACTCATCTTTCCTGACCAGGATCATCAAGATCAGGTGAGTAAATAGTTGCAGAGATTCCAGTTAACTTTGAGCTCTGTTGAAGCTCTGGAAATGCTTTCTAAGGAAAGCGTATGTTCCTCGCCTCCACTTAGGACCACTTCAACAGGGAACAAAGCACAGAGAGCACACCAGGAACTAATTGAGTGAGTCAAGCTTCAAGCAGCTGGCACAAACAGTGTTTGATTTAGAGTTCCAAATGCATGTATTCTTATAGGTGAAAATGAAGAGAAACCCCCAAATTCAATGTCTTCCTGAAAGCAAATGCTTCATCTTAGAAGAACGAAATTTTGGCAGACAAATGCAACTGGTATACTCATCTTTCTTACCTAATATCAACAAGATCAAGTGAAAAAATATTCGCTTAAATTCCAGTAAACTTGGGAGTTTTGTGGAAGCTCTGCAAACACTTACATAAGAAAGCGAATTTTCCTTCCCTCTGCTTGGGGATACTGCAGCAGGGGACAATGCATAGAGAGTGCACTGAGAACTCATTGAGTGAGCCAAGTTTCCAAGAGGTATCACAAACTGTGTTTGATTTAGCATTCGAAATGCATGTATTCATATAGGGAAAAAAGAAGTGAAACCTAAAATTTCAAAGTCTTCCTGCAAAGGAACTCTTCAACATAAGATTACGATATTTGGGCTGCCAAGTGCAACCCATATACTCATTTTTGCTGCCAAGTATCAACAAGATCGGGTGAAAAAACATTTGCTGAGAGTCCAGTAAACTCTGAGTTCTGTGGATGCTCTACAAACACTTTCAAATGAAAGTCTATTTTTCTTTGCTCTGCTTAGGGGTACATAAACTGGGAACAAAGCATAGAAAGCAGAATGAGAATTCATTCAGTGAGTCAAGTTTCAAGCTGCTAGCACAAATCGTGTCTGATTTAGATGTTCAAAAGCATGTATCCCTAGAGAGGAAAAGGTAGTAAAACCTAAATATTCAAAGTCATCCTGCAAAGGAATGATTTAACCTAGCAGAACAAAATTTATGCAGCCAAGCGCAACTGGTATGCACATTTTTCCTACCAAGTATCAACAAGATAGGGTGACAAAATATTTGCTGAGGTTTCAGTAATCTCTGAGTTTTTTGGAAGCTCGGTGAATACTTTCCAAAGAAGGTGTGTTTTCCTTGCATGTGCTTAGGGCTACTTCAACAGGGAACAAGGCATAGAGAGTACACTGAGACCTAGTTGAGTGAGTCAAGTTACAAGCACATAGCAAAAACCGTGTTTGATTTAGAGTTGCAAATGCATGTATCACTGTTGGGAAAAAAGAAGTGAAACCTAAAAATTCAAAGTCTTCCTGCAAAGAAACTCTTCAACATAAGATTACGAAATTTGGGCTGCCACGTGCAACCCATATACTCATTTTTGCTGCCAAGTATCAACAAGATTGGGTGAAAAAACATTTGCTGAGAGTCCAGTAAACTCTGAGTTCTGTGGATGCTCTACAAACACTTTCAAATGAAAGTCCATTTTCCTTTGCTCTGCTTAGGGGTACAGAAACCGGTAACAAAGCATAGAGAGCAGAATGAGAATTCATTCAGTGAGTCAAGTGTGAAGCAGCTAGCACAAACCGTGTTTGATTTAGATGTTCAAATCATGTATCCCTATAGGGGAAAAGGTAGTAAAACCTAAATATTCAAAGTCATCCTGAAAAGGAATGATTCAACTTAGCAGAACAAAATTTATGCAGCCAAGTGCAACTGGTATACACATTTTTCCTACCAAGTATCAACAAGATAGGGTGACAAAATATTTGCTGAGGTTTCAGTAATCTCTGACTTTTTTCGAAGCTCGGTGAATACTTTCAAAAAAGTGTGTTTTCCTTGCCTCTGCTTAGGGCTACTTCAACAGGGAACAAGGCATAGAGAGTGCACTGAGAACTAGTTGAGTGAGTCAAGTTACAAGCACACAGCAAAAACCGTGTTTGATTTAGAGTTCCAAATGCATGTATCCCTATGGGGGAAAATGAAGTGAAACCTAAAAATTCAAAGTCTTCCTCCAAAGGAACTCTTCAACATAAGATTACGAAATTTGGGCTGCTAAGTGCAACCCATATACTCATTTTTGCTGCCAAGTATCAACAAGATCGGGTGAAAAAACATTTCCTGAGAGTCCAGTAAACCTTGAGTTCTGTGGATGCTCTACAAACACTTTCAAATGAAAGTCTATTTTTCTTTGCTCTGCTTAGGGGTACATAAACCAGAAACAAAGCATAGAGAGGAGAATGAGAATTCATTCAGTGAGTCAAGTTTCAAGCAGCTAGCACAAACCGTGTTTGATTTAGATGTTCAAAAGCATGTATCCCTATAGGGGAAAATGAAGTGAAACCTAAAAATTCAAAGTTTTCCTGCAAACGAACGTTTCGATCGAGAAGCACGAAATTTGAACAGCCAAGGACAACTTGTATAGTTATCTCTCCTGTCGAATATCAAGAAGATCGGTGAAACAATATTAGCTGATATTCCAGTAAACTCATTGTACTACGGAAGCACTGCAAACAATTTAAAATGAAAGAATATTTTCCTTGCCACTGCTTAGGGCTACTTCATCAGGAAACAAAGCATAGAGAGCACACTGAGAAATAACTGAGTGAGTCAAGTTTCATGCAGCTAGCACAAACCGTGTTTGATTTAGATGTTCAAAAGCATGTATCCCTCTAGGGGAAAAGGTAAGAAACCTAAATATTCAAAGTCATCCTGCAAAGGAATTATTCAACCTAGCAGAACAAAATTTGTGCAGCCAAGCGCAACTGGTACACACTTTTTTCCGACCAAGTATCAACAAGATAGGGTGACAAAATATTTGCTGAGGTTTCAGTAATCTCTGAGTTTTTTGGAAGCTCCCTGAATACTTTCCAAAGAAAGTGTGTTTTCCTTGCGTCTGCTTAGGGCTACTTCAACACGGAAGAAGGCATATAGAGTGCACTGAGAAATAACTGAGTGAGTCAAGTTTCATGCAGCTAGTACAAACCATGTTTGAGTTAGAGTTCCAAATGCATGTATCCCTATAGTGGAAAATGAATGAAACCTAAAATTTCAAAGTCTTCCTGCAAAGGAACCTTTCAACCCAGAAGATCTGAATTTGGGCAGCCAAATGCAACCGGTATACTTATCTTTCCTGTCGAGTTAACAAGTTATGGTGAAAAAATATTTGCTGAGATTCCAGGAAACTCAAAGTTCTGTGGAATCACTGCAAATGCTTTCCAATGAAAGTTTCTTGCCCTTGCCTCTGCTTAGGGTTACTTCAACAGAAATCAAAGCATACAGATTGCACTGAGAACTAGTTGAGTGAGTTTCAGTTTCAAGCAGCTGGCATAAACCGTGTTTGGGTTATAATTCCAAATGCATACGTCCCTGTAAGGAAAAGTGAAGTGAAACCTAAAAATTCAAAGTGTTCCTGAACACGATTTTCAACCTAGAAACACGAAATTTTGGGAGCCGAATGCAACAGATATACTCATCTTTCTTACCTAGTATCAACAAGATCAAGTGAGAAAATATTCGCTGAAATTCCAGTAAACTTGGGAGTTTTGTGGAAGCTCTGCAAACACTTACATAAAAAAGCGTATTTTCCTTGCCTCTGCTTGGGGATACTGCAGCAGGGGACAATGCATAGAGAGTGCACTGAGAACTAATTGAGTGAGGGAAGTTTCCAAGAGGTATCACAAACTGTGTTTGATTTAGCTTTCCAAATGCATGTATTCATAAAGGTAAAAAAGAAGTGAAACCTAAAAATTCAAAGTCTTCCTGCAAAGGAACTCTTCAACATAAGATTACAAAATTTGGTCTGCCAAGTGCAACCCCTATACTCATTTTTGCTGCCAAGTATCAACAAGATCGGGTGAAAAAACATTTGCTGAGAGTCCAGTAATCTCTGAGTTCTGTGTATGCTCTACAAACACTTTCAAATGAAAGTCTATTTTTTTTTAATTTTTTATTTTTGGTTGTTCAAAACATTACAAATTTCTTGACATATCATATTCCACACTTTGATTCTAGTGGGTTATGAACTCCCACCTTCACCCCATACACAGATTGCAGATTCACATCAGTTACACATCCATTGATTTACAAATTGCCATACTAGTGTCTGTTGTGCTCCGCTGCCTTTCCCATCATCCACCCTCCCCCCTCCCCACCTCTCCCCTCCCCTCCCCTCCTCTCTCTCTACCCCCTCCACTGTATAACCCTGAGGGTCTCCTTCCATTACCGTGCAATTTACCTTCTCTCTCCCTTTCCCTCCCACCTCTCATCCCTGTTAAATGTTAATCTTCTTCTCCTGTTCTTCGTCCCTACTCTGTTCTTAGTTACTTTCCTTATATCAAAGAAGACATTTGGCATTTGTTTTTTAGGGATTGGCTAGCTTCACTTAGCATAATCTGCTCTAATGCCATCCATTTCCCTGTAAATTCTATGATTTTGTCATTTTTTAATGCAGAGTAATACTCCATTGTGTATAAATGCCACATTTTTTTTATCCATTCGTCTATTGAAGGGCATCTAGGTTGGTTCCACAGTCTTGCTATTGTGAACTGTGCTGCTATGAACATCGATGTAGCAGTGTCCCTGTAGCATGCTCTTTTTAGGTCTTTAGGGAATAGACCAAGAAGGGGAATAGCTGGGTCAAATGGTGGCTCCATTCCCAGCTTTCCAAGAAATCTCCATACTGCTTTCCAAATTGGCTGCACCAATCTGCAGTCCCACCAGCAATGTACAAGTGTACCCTTTTCCCCACATCCTCGCCAGCACTTGTTGTTGTTTGACTTCCTAATGGCTGCCAATCTTACTGGAGTGAGATGGTATCTTAGGGTGGTTTTGATTTGCATTTCTCTGACAGCTAGAGATGTTGAGCATTTTTTCATGTACTTGTTGATTGACTGTATGTCCTCCTCTGTGAAGTGTCTGTTCAGGTCCTTGGCCCATTTGTTGATTGGGTTGTTTGTTCTCTTATTGTCTAATTTTTTGAGTTCTTTGTATACTCTGGATATTAGGGCTCTATCTGAAGTGTGAGGAGTAAAGATTTGTTCCCAGGATGTAGGCTCCCTATTTACCTCTCTTATTGTTTCTTTTGCTGAGAAAAAACTTCTTAGTTTGAGTAAGTCCCATTTGTTGATTCTAGTTATTAACTTTTGTGCTATGGGTGTCCTATTGAGGAATTTGGAGTCCGACCCCACCGACTGTAGATCGTAGCCAACTTTTTCTTCTATCAGACGGCGCGTCTCTGATTTGATATCAAGTTCCTTGATCCATTTTGAATTCACTTTTGTGCATGGCGAGAGAAAGGGATTCAGTTTCATTTTGTTGCATATGGATTTCCAGTTTTCCCAGCACCATTTGTTGAAGATGCTATCCTTCCTCCATTGCATGCTTTTAGCCCCTTTATCAAATATAAGATAGTTGTAGTTTTGTGGATTGGTTTCTGTGTCCTCTGTTCTGTACCATTGGTCCACACGCCTGTTTTGGTACCAGTACCATGCTGTTTTTGTTACTATTGCTCTGTAGTATAGTTTGAAGTCTGGTATCGCTATACCGCCTGATTCACACTTCTTGCTTAGCATTGTTTTTGCTATTCTGGGTCTTTTATTTTTCCATATGAATTTCATGATTGCTTTCTCTATTTCTACAAGAAATGCCATTGGGATTTTGATTGGCATTGCATTAAACCTATAGAGAACTTTTGGTAATATCGCCATTTTGATGATGTTAGTTCTGCCTATCCATGAACAGGGTATATTTTTCCATCTTCTAAGATCTTCTTCTATTTCTCTCTTTAGGGTTCTGTAGTTTTCATTGTATAAGTCTTTCACCTCTTTTGTTAGGTTGATTCCCAAGTATTTTATTTTTTTTGAAGATATTTTGAATGGAGTGGTTGTCCTCATTTCCATTTCAGAGGATTTGTCGCTGATATACAGGAATGCCTTTGATTTATGCGTGTTGATTTTATATCCTGCCACTTTGCTGAATTCATTTATTAGCTCTAATAGTTTCTTTGTAGAGCCTTTTGGGTCTGCTAGGTATAGAATCATATCATCTGCAAATAGTGATAATTTAAGTTCTTCTTTTCCTATTTTTATGCCTTTAACATAGGGAGGGAAGATGGCGGCGAGGGGAGTGCATTACCCCCGTGTGCTGCTTCACTGTGTGGGAGTATGACAAGTCAGGACGGCTAAAGGATATCTTGTTAGGAATTTCCAGCAATAGTGGGGTGCGCCGGAACCTAGAGGAAGGATTTCCATCGCATGAGGATCGGCTACGGGGACTCAAACGCGAGAGGTTTGTCGCACGGAGGGTAACTGCTTATTAAGCAAATCGCCCCGCGGCTAGAGTCTGCAAGGCGCGCTGGGATAGAGACGCAGGGTTACAGTGCTGCAGTTTCTGCCAGACGCGCAAGCACCGCACTCAGGGCTGAATTCTGGGTTCGAGACGGGGGAAGGAAGGGGTCCATCTCGGTTCTCCACACCGGTCAGACCACAGAGGAGGCCAGCAGCCACCATGTTGGTAAACTGACGTCACCACACCTGTTTTTGACTGACCGCAGCTCATTCAGCCATAGAACAGGTAATTTCAGGCTGCAATTCGCCTGCGGCTTGCAGACAGATTGCTAGGGTTCAGCGCCTGGGGGCTTCTTAAAATCTGATCTTATCGGAGTGAACACGGAGCACGGGGCGGCCGAGTTCCGGCTCCCGGAACCGTCCCGGAACCGCCCTGGCCCAGGGCTGCGGAGCCTGCGGAGGCTGCTTCTTGGACCCTGCTACTATCAGAGCAAACACGAAACACCAAGAAGCCGAATTCCAGCTCCCGGAACTGAGCCCGCGGGGACTGCTTCTTGGAGCTTACACTTATAGGAGCGTACACCGAGCACGGAGCGGCCGAGTTCCGGCTCCCGGAACCGTCCCGGAACCGCCCTGGCTCAGGGCTGCGGAGCCCGCGGAGGCTGCTTCTTGGACCCTGCTACTATCAGAGCATACACCAAGCACTAAGCGGCCGAATTCCGGCTCCCGGAACTGAGCCCGCGGGGGCTGCTTCTTGGAGCTTACACTTATAGGAGCTTACACGGAGCACGGAGCGGCCGAGTTCCGGCTCCCGGAACTTCCCTGGACCGGGGCTAGGAGCCCGCGGAAACTGCGTCTCGGTCCGGGTCCTGCTGAGGGCAGGTCAGGTCTCACCCGTTGCTTGGGTTGCCCGGCAAGGGGAACGAAATGCTGCCATTCGCATAGGATACCAACATGGCAGAGATCTGATGTCAGCAGAAAGCGGTGGAGGAGAGATCTTCATCAATACCAGCGGTGACATAAGCAGTTGGTCTCCTGGTAAGGGGGGTGAGGCTCAGTCACCCGAGTCTCCTCAATTTGTCCTCGAGCCAGAGGGAAGGAGCCGGGCCGCCGCCAGCCCCCGGAGCAGGCCCAGCGGCTCGCCAGCGTGGTGACCGCGTGACCCCAATTGGAGAGGGGGCGGAGCGGAGCCGCCACCCACACCCGCCAGGTGGGCAGACCCACGACCCAGTAGTACATGGGCGTGGTAGGAGGGGCAGGGCAGAGCCGCCCTTCGCGCTTGCAAGGTAAACAGACCTGTGACAGCCTGGCGGGTCAGGCCCAGTGGCCTGCCAGTGTGGTACACAAGTCACCCCAACTCGAGTAGGGGCAGAGCAGATCCTTATCCCACACCCGGATCAGGCCCTGCAGGTGTGGTGGTCACGTGACCCCAATTGGAGTGGGGGTGGAGCGGAACCGCCACCCGTGCCCGCAGGGTGAGCAGACCAGTGATCAACCTGCAGATCAGGCCCAGGGGTCCGCAGGCGTGGTAGGAGGGGCAGGGCAGATCCGCCGCCCGCGCCTTCAAGGTAGGCAGACCTACAACAGACCGGCGGATCAGGCCCAGGAGCCTGCCGGCGTGGTACAAACACCACCCTAATTGGAGTAGTGACAGAGCAGAGTCGCCTCCCTTGCCAGGAACAGACCCAGCATCCTGCAGGCGGGGTAGTCACGACACCCCAATTGGAGTAGGGGCAAAGCAGAGCCTCCACCCGTGCCCGAAAGGTGGGCAGATCTGCGACCGACCAGCGGGACAGGCCCAGTGGCCTGCTGGTACGACAGACACGTCACCCCAATTGGAGTAGGGGCAGAACAGAGCCGCCACCAGCTCCCAGAACAGGCCCAGTGACCTGCCGGCGTGGTAGCCACGACACCCCAATTGGAATAAGGAGAGAGCAGAGCCGCCGCCCGCACCTGCAGGAAAGATACGCAAGCAGTATGAAAAGACAAGGAAAGAAAGGACCACAAGCAATGTAGGTCAATGCAACTTTAGAAGAGGTAACAGCTGCAGCAGATGGAATGTCAGATAAAGAATTCAGGATATACATGCTTCAGATGATCTGGAGTATCAAGGAAGACATTAAACAGCAAAATCAGACAATGAAAGATCACTTCGACAACAAATTACGCAAACAAATCCAGGAAGCAAAGGATCAACTATACAGGGAGATAGAGGTTATAAAAAACAAGCAATCAGAAATCCTAGAAATGCAGGAAGCAATAAACCAACTTAAAAACTCAATGGAGAATACTACCAACAGAGTAGAACACTTAGAAGATAGAACATCAGACAATGAAGACAAAGTATTTCAACTGGAAAAGAACATAGACAGCTCAGCAAGACTGTTAAGAAACCATGAGCAGAACATCCAAGAAATATGGGATAACATTAAGAGACCAAACTTAAGAGTCATTGGGATACAGGAAGGTACAGAGCTCCAAACCAAAGGAATGAGCAGTCTATTCAATGAAATAATACAAGAAAACTTCCCAGACTTGAAGAATGAGACAGAATCCCAATTCCTAGAAGCCTACAGGACGCCGAATGTGCAAAATCATAAGAGATCCACACCTAGACACATTATAATGAAGATGCCCAACATACAGAATAAGGAGAGAATTTTAAAAGCTACAAGAGAAAGGAAGCAGATTACATTTAGGGGCAAGCCAATCAGGATAACAGCTGATCTTTCAACACAGACTCTGAAAGCTAGAAGATCCTGGAATAACATATTTCAAACACTGAAAGATAATGGGTTCCAACCAAGAATTGTGTATCCAGCGAAATTAAGCTTCAGGATGGAGAATGAAATTAAAACCTTCCACGATAAACAAAAGTTTAAAGAATTCGCAGCTAGAAAACCATCTCTTCAAAACATCCTAGCCAAAGTATTACAGGAAGAGGAAATGGAAAATAACAATGAAAACCAACAGTGGGAGGTAGGACAGTAAAGGGGGGGGGAAACAATCAAAGAGGAAAACAAACCATGTTTAGTAACAGAAATAAACAAATATGGCTGGAAGAACAACCCATATCTCAATAATAACCCTAAATGTTAATGGCTTAAACTCACCAATTAAGAGACACAGGCTAGTAGAATGGATCACAAAACAAGACCCAACAATATGCTGCCTACAGGAGACGCATTTGATAGGAAAAGACATACATAGGCTGAAGGTGAAAGGTTGGGAAAAATCATATCACTCATATGGACTTCGGAAACAAGCAGGCGTGTCCATACTCATATCAAATAAAATAGATTTCAAGCCAAAGTTAATCAAAAGAGATAAAGAGGGACACTACATACTGCTTAAGGGAACCATACACCAACAAGACATAACAATCATAAATATTTATGCCCCAAACAATGGTGCAGCTATGTTCGTCAAACAAACTCTTCTCAAGTTCAAGAGTCTAATAGACCACCACACCATAATCATGGGAGACTTCAACACACCTCTCTCGCCACTGGACAGATCTTCCAAACAAAAGTTGAATAAGGAAACTATAGAACTCAATAACACTATTAATAACCTAGACCTAATTGACATATATAGAGTATACCACCCAACATCAAGCAGTTACACTTTTTTCTCAGCAGCACATGGATCCTTCTCAAAAATAGATCATATATTATGTCACAGGGCAACTCTTAGACAATATAAAGGAGTAGAGATATTACCATGCATCTTATCTGATCATAATGGAATGAAACTGAAAATCAACGATAAAAGAAGGAAGGAAAAAGCATACATCAATTGGAGAATGAACAATAGGTTACTGAATGATCAATGGGTTATAGAAGACATCAAGGAGGAAATTAGAAAGTCTATTTTTTTTGCTCTGCTTAGGTGTACATAAACCGGTATCAAAGCATAGAGATCAGAATGGGAATTCATTCAGTGAGTCAAGTTTCAAGCAGCTAGCACAAACCGTGTTTGATTTAGATGTTCAAAAGCATGTATCCCTATAGGGGAAAAGGTAGTAAAACCTAAATATTCAAAGTCATCCTGCAAAGGAATGATTCAACCCAGCAGAACAAAATTTGTGCAGCCAAGCGCAACTGGTATACACATTTTTCCTACCAAGTATCAACAAGATAGGGTGACAAAATATTTGCTGAGGTTTCAGTAATCTCTGAGTTTTTTGGAAGCTCGGTGAATACTTTCCAAAGAAAGTGTGTTTTCCTTGCCTCTGCTTAGGGCTACTTCAACAGGGAACAAGGCATAGAGAGTGCACGGAAAACTAGTTGAGTGAGTCCAGTTACAAGCCCACAGCAAAAACCGTGTTTGATTTAGAGTTCCAAATGCATGTATCCCTATAGGGGAAAATGAAGTGAAACCTAAAAATTCAAAGTTTTCCTGCAAACGAACGTTTCAATCGAGAAGCACGAAATTTGAACAGCCTAGGACAACTTGTATAGTTATCTCTCCTGTCGAATATCAAGAAGATCGGGTGAAACAATATTAGCTGAGATTTCAGTAATCTCATAGTTTTACGGAAGCTCTGCAAACACTTTAAAATGAAAGTATATTTTCCTTGCCGCTGCTTAGGGCTACTTCATCAGGAAACAAAGCATAGAGAGTGCACTGAGAACTAACTGAGTGAGTCAAGTTTCATGCAGCTAGTACAAACCGTGTTTGAGTTAGAGTTCCAAATGCATGTATCCCTATAGGGGAAAATGAAGTCAAACCTAAGATTTCAAAGTCTTCCTGCAAACGAACTATTCAACCTAGGATATCTAAATTTGGGAAGCCAAATGCAACCGGTATACTTATCTTTCCTGTCGAGTTAACAACAAGTTAGGGTGAAAAAATATTTGCTGAGATTCCAGGAAACTCAAAGTTCTGTGGAATCACTGCAAATGCTTTCCAATGAAAGTTTCTTGCCCTTGCCTCTGCTTAGGGTTACTTCTACAGAAATCAAAGCATAGAGATCGCACTGAGAACTGGTTGAGTGAGTTTCAATTTCAAGCAGCTGGCATAAACCGTGTTTGGTTTATAATTCCAAATGCACACGTCCCTGTAAGGAAAAGTGAAGTGAAACCTAAAAATTCAAAGTGTTCCTGCACACGAACTTTTCAACCTAGAAGAACGAAATTTGGGTAGCTAAGTGCAACAGGTATACTCATCTTTCCTGACCAGGATCATCAAGATCAGGTGAGTAAATAGTTGCAGAGATTCCAGTTAACTTGGAGCTCTGTTGAAACTCTGGAAATGCTTTCTAAGGAAAGCTTATGTTCTTCGCCTCCACTTAGGACCACTTCAACAGGGAACAAAGCACAGAAAGCACACCAAGAACTAACTGAGTGAGTTAAGCTTCAAGCAGCTAGCACAAACAGTGTTTGATTTAGATGTTCAAAAGCATGTATCCCTCTGGGGGAAAAGGTAGTAAAACCTAAATATTCAAAGTCATCCTGCAAAGGAATGATTCAACCTAGCAGAACAAAATTTGTGCAGCCAAGCGCAACTGGTATACACATTTTTCCTACCAAGTATCAACAAGATAGGGTGACAAAATATTTGCTGAGGTTTCAGTAATCTCTGAGTTTTTTGGAAGCACGGTGAATACTTTCCAAAGAAAGTGTGTTTTCCTTGCCTCTGCTTAGGGCTACTTCAACAGGGAACAAGGCATAGAGAGTGCACTGAGAACTAGTTGAGTGAGTCAAGTTACAAGCACACAGCAAAAACCGTGTTTGATTTAGAGTTCCAAATGCATGTATCCCTATAGGGGAAAATGAAGTGAAACCTGAAAATTCAAAGTTTTCCTGCAAACGAACGTTTCAATCGAGAAGCACGAAATTGGAACAGCCAAGGACAACTTGTATAGTTATCTCTCCTGTCGAATATCAAGAAGATCGGGTGAAACAATATTAGCTGAGATTCCAGTAAACTCATAGTACTACGGAAGCTCTGCAAACACTTTAAAATGAAAGTATATTTTCCTTGCCGCTGCTTAGGGCTACTTCATCAGGAAACAAAGTGTAGAGAGCGCACTGAGAACTAACTGAGTGAGTCAAGTTTCATGCAGCTAGCACAAACCGTGTTTGATTTAGATGTTCAAAAGCATGTATCCCTATAGGGGAAAAGGTAGTAAAACCTAAGTATTCAAAGTCATCCTGCAAAGGAATGATTCAACCTAGCAGAACAAAATTTGTGCAGCCAAGCGCAACTGGTATACACATTTTTCCTACCAAGTATCAACAAGATAGGGTGACAAAATATTTGCTGAGGTTTCAGTAATCTCTGAGTTTTTTGGAAGCTCGGTGAATACTTTCCAAAGAAAGTGTGTTTTCCTTGCCTCTGCTTAGGGCTACTTCAACAGGGAACAAGGCATAGAGAGTGCACTGAAAACTAGTTGAGTGAGTCCAGTTACAAGCACACAGCAAAAACCGTGTTTGATTTAGAGTTCCAAATGCATGTATCCCTATAGGGGAAAATGAAGTGAAACCTAAAAATTCAAAGTTTTCCTGCAAACGAACGTTTCGATCGAGAAGCACGAAATTTGAACAGCCAAGGACAACTTGTATAGTTGTCTCTTCTGTCGAATATCAAGAAGATCGGGTGAAACAATATTAGCTGAGATTCCAGTAAACTCATAGTACTACGGAAGCTCTGCAAACACTTTAAAAGGAAAGTATATTTTCCTTGCCGCGGCTTAGGGCTACTTCATCAGGAAACAAAGCATAGAGAGTGCACTGAGAACTAACTGAGTGAGTCAAGTTTCATGCAGCTAGTACAAACCGTGTTTGAGTTAGAGTTCCAAATGCATGTATCCCTATAGGGGAAAATGAAGTGAAACCTAAGATTTCAAAGTCTTCCTCCAAACGAACTATTCAACCTAGGAGATCTAAATTTGGGCAGCCAAATGCAACCGGTATACTTATCTTTCCTGTCGAGTTAACAACAAGTTAGGGTGAAAAAATATTTGCTGAGATTCCAGGAAACTCAAAGTTCTGTGGAATCACTGCAAATGCTTTCCAATGAAAGTTTCTTGCCCTTGCCTCTGCTTAGGGTTACTTCAACAGAAATCAAAGCATAGAGATCGCACTGAGAACTAGTTGAGTGAGTTTCAGTTTCAAGCAGCTGGCATAAACCGTGTTTGGTTTATAATTCCAAATGCATTCGTCCCTGTAAGGAAAAGTGAAGTGAAACCTAAGAATTCAAAGTGTTCCTGCACACGAACTTTTCCACCTAGAATGACGAAATTTGGGTAGCTAAGTGCAACTGGTATACTCATCTTTCCTGACCAGGATCATCAAGATCAGGTGAGTAAATAGTTGCAGAGATTCCAGTTAACTTGGAGCTCTGTTGAAACTCTGGAAATGCTTTCTAAGGAAAGCGTATGTTCCTCGCCTCCACTTAGGGCCACTTCAACAGGGAACAAAGCACAGAGAGCACACCAGGAACTAACTGAGTGAGTCAAGCTTCAAGCAGCTAGCACAAACAGTGTTTGATTTAGAGTTCCCAATGCATGTATTCCTATAGGTGAAAATGAAGAGAAACCCCCCAAATTCAATGTATTCCTGAAAGCAAATGCTTCATCATAGAAGAACGAAATTTTGGCAGCCAAATGCAACTGGTATACTCATCTTTCTTACCTAGTATCAACAAGATCAAGTGAAAAAATATTCGCTGAAATTCCAGTAAACTTGGGAGGTTTGTGGAAGCTATGCAAACACTTACATAAGAAAGCGTATTTTCCTTGCCTCTGCTTGGGATACTGCAGCAGGGGACAATGCATAGAGAGTGCACTGAGAACTCATTGAGTGAGCCAAGTTTCCAAGAGGTATCACAAACTTTGTTTGATTTAGCATTCCAAATGCATGTATTCATATAGGGAAAAAAGAAGTGAAACCCAAAAATTCAAAGTCTTCCTGCAAAGGAACTCTTCAACATAAGATTACGAAATTTGGGCTGCCAAGTGCAACCCATATACTCATTTTTGCTGCCAAGTATCAACAAGATCGGGTGAAAAAACATTTGCTGAGAGTCCAGTAATCTCTGAGTTCTGTGGATGCTCTACAAACACTTTCAAATGAAAGTCTATTTTTCTTTGCTCTGCTTAGGGGTACATAAACCGGTAACAAAGCATAGAGAGCAGAATGAGAATTCATTCAGTGAGTCAAGTTTCAAGCAGCTAGCACAAACCGTGTTTGATTTAGATGTTCAAAAGCATGTATCCCTATAGGGGAAAAGGTAGTAAAACCTAAATATTCAAAGTCATCCTGCAAAGGAATGATTCAACCTAGCAGAACAAAATTTGTGCAGCCAAGCGCAACTGGTATACACATTTTTCCTACCAAGTATCAACAAGATAGGGTGACAAAATATTTGCTGAGGTTTCAGTAATCTCTGAGTTTTTTGGAAGCTCGGTGAATACTTTCCAAAGAAAGTGTGTTTTCCTTGCCTCTGCTTAGGGCTACTTCAACAGGGAACAAGGCATAGAGAGTGCACTGAGAACTAGTTGAGTGAGTCAAGTTACAAGCACACAGCAAAAACCGTGTTTGATTTAGAGTTCCAAATGCATGTATCCCTATAGGGGAAAATGAAGTGAAACCTAAAAATTCAAAGTTTTCCTGCAAACGAACGTTTCAATCGAGAAGCACGAAATTTGAACAGCCAAGGACAACTTGTATAGTTATCTCTCCTGTCGAATATCAAGAAGATCGGGTGAAACAATATTAGCTGAGATTCCAGTAAACTCATAGTACTACGGAAGCTCTGCAAACACTTTAAAATGAAAGTATATTTTCCTTGCCGCTGCTTAGGGCTACTTCATCAGGAAACAAAGCATAGAGAGTGCACTGAGAACTAACTGAGTGAGTCAAGTTTCATGCAGCTAGTACAAACCGTGTTTGAGTTAGAGTTCCAAATGCATGTATCCCTATAGGGGAAAATGAAGTGAAACCTAAGATTTCAAAGTCTTCCTGCAAACGAACTATTCAACCTAGAAGATCTAAATTTGGGCAGCCAAATGCAACCGGTATACTTATCTTTCCTGTCGAGTTAACAACAAGTTAGGGTGAAAAAATATTTGCTGAGATTCCAGGAAACTCAAAGTTCTGTGGAATCACTGCAAATGCTTTCCAATGAAAGTTTCTTGCCCTTGCCTCTGCTTAGGGTTACTTCAACAGAAATCAAAGCATAGAGATCGCACTGAGAACTAGTTGAGTGAGTTTCAGTTTCAAGCAGCTGGCATAAACCGTGTTTGGTTTATAATTCCAAATGCATACGTCCCTGTAAGGAAAAGTGAAGTGAAACCTAAAAATTCAAAGTGTTCCTGCACACGAACTTTTCCACCTAGAAGAACGAAATTTGGGTAGCTAAGTGCAACTGGTATACTCATCTTTCCTGACCAGGATCATCAAGATCAGGTGAGTAAATAGTTGCAGAGATTCCAGTTAACTTGGAGCTCTGTTGAAGCTCTGGAAATGCTTTCTAAGGAAAGCGTATGTTCCTCGCCTCCACTTAGGACCACTTCAACAGGGAACAAAGCACCGAGAGCACACCAGGAACTAACTGAGTGAGTCAAGCTTCAAGCAGCTAGCACAAACAGTGTTTGATTTAGAGTTCCCAATGCATGTATTCCTATAGGTGAAAATGAAGAGAAACCCCCCAAATTCAATGTCTTCCTGAAAGCAAATGCTTCATCTTAGAAGAACGAAATTTTGGCAGCCAAATGCAACTGGTATACTCATCTTTCTTACCTAGTATCAACAAGATCAAGTGAAAAAATATTCGCTGAAATTCCAGTAAACTTGGGAGTTTTGTGGAAGCTCTGCAAACACTTACATAAGAAAGCGTATTTTCCTTGCCTCTGCTTGGGGATACTGCAGCAGGGGACAATGCATAGAGAGTGCACTGAGAACTCATTGAGTGAGCCAAGTTTCCAAGAGGTATCACAAACTGTGTTTGATTTAGCATTCCAAATGCATGTATTCATATAGGGAAAAAAGAAGTGAAACCTAAAAATTCAAAGTCTTCCTGCAAAGGAACTCTTCAACATAAGATTACGAAATTTGGGCTGCCAAGTGCAACCCATATACTCATTTTTGCTGCCAAGTATCAACAAGATCGGGTGAAAAAACATTTGCTGAGAGTCCAGTAAACTCTGAGTTCTGTGGATGCTCTACAAACACTTTCAAATGAAAGTCTATTTTTCTTTGCTCTGCTTAGGGGTACATAAACCGGTAACAAAGCATAGAGAGCAGAATGAGAATTCATTCAGTGAGTCAAGTTTCAAGAAGCTAGCACAAACCGTGTTTGATTTAGATGTTCAAAAGCATGTATCCCTATAGGGGAAAAGGTAGTAAAACCTAAATATTCAAAGTCATCCTGCAAAGGAATGATTCAACCTAGCAGAACAAAATTTGTGCAGCCAAGCGCAACTGGCATACACATTTTTCCTACCAAGTATCAACAAGATAGGGTGACAAAATATTTGCTGAGGTTTCAGTAATCTCTGAGTTTCTTGGAAGCTCGGGGTATACTTTCCAAAGAAAGTGTGTTTTCCTTGCCTCTGCTTAGGGCTACTTCAACAGGGAACAAGGCATAGAGAGTGCACTGAGAACTAGTTGAGTGAGTCAAGTTACAAGCACACAGCAAAAACCGTGTTTGATTTAGAGTTCCAAATGCATGTATCCCTATAGGGGAAAATGAAGTGAAACCTAAAAATTCAAAGTTTTCCTGCAAACGAACGTTTCAATCGAGAAGCACGAAATTTGAACAGCCAAGGACAACTTGTATACTTATCTCTCCTGTCGAATATCAAGAAGATCGGGTGAAACAATATTAGCTGAGATTCCAGTAAACTCATAGTACTACGGAAGCTCTGCAAACACTTTAAAATGAAAGTATATTTTCCTTGCCGCTGCTTAGGGCTACTTCATCAGGAAACAAAGCATAGAGAGTGCACTGAGAACTAACTGAGTGAGTCAAGTTTCATGCAGCTAGTACAAACCGTGTTTGAGTTAGAGTTCCAAATGCATGTATCCCTATAGGGGAAAATGAAGTGAAACCTAAGATTTCAAAGTCTTCTGCAAACGAACTATTCAACCTAGAAGATCTAAATTTGGGCAGCCAAATGCAACCGGTATACTTATCTTTCCTGTCGAGTTAACAACAAGTTAGGGTGAAAAAATATTTGCTGAGATTCCAGGAAACTCAAAGTTCTGTGGAATCACTGCAAATGCTTTCCAATGAAAGTTTCTTGCCCTTGCCTCTGCTTAGGGTTACTTCAACAGAAATCAAAGCATAGAGATCGCACTGAGAACTAGTTGAGTGAGTTTCAGTTTCAAGCAGCTGGCATAAACCGTGTTTGGTTTATAATTCCAAATGCATACGTCCCTGTAAGGAAAAGTGAAGTGAAACCTAAAAATACAAAGTGTTCCTGCAGACGAACTTTTCCACCTAGAAGAACGAAATTTGGGTAGTTAAGTGCAACTGGTATACTCATCTTTCCTGACCAGGATCATCAAGATTAGGTGAGTAAATAGTTGCAGAGATTCCAGTTAACTTGGAGCTCTGTTGAAGCTCTGGAAATGCTTTCTAAGGAAAGCGTATGTTCCTCGCCTCCACTTAGGACCACTTCAACAGGGAACAAAGCACAGAGAGCACACCAGGAACTAACTGAGTGAGTCAAGCTTCAAGCAGCTAGCACAAACAGTGTTTGATTTAGAGTTCCCAATGCATGTATTCTTACAGTTGAAAATGAAGAGAAACCCCCAAATTCAATGTCTTCCTGAAAGCAAATGCTTCATCTTAGAAGAAGAAATTTTGGCAGCCAAATGCAACTGGTATACTCATCTTTCTTACCTAGTATCAACAAGATCAAGTGAAAAAATATTCGCTGAAATTCCAGTAAACTTGGGAGTTTTGTGGAAGCTCTGCAAACACTTACATAAGAAAGCGTATTTTCCTTGCCTCTGCTTGGGGATACTGCAGCAGGGGAAAATGCATAGAGAGTGCACTGAGAACTCATTGAGTGAGCCAAGTTTCCAAGAGGTATCACAAACTGTGTTTGATTTAGCATTCCAAATGCATGTATTCATATAGGGAAAAAAGAAGTGAAACCTAAAAATTCAAAGTGTTCCTGCAAAGGAACTCTTCAACATAAGATTACGAAATTTGGGCTGCCAAGTGCAACCCATATACTCATTTTTGCTGCCAAGTATCAACAAGATCGGGTGAAAAAACATTTGCTGAGAGTCCAGTAAACTCTGAGTTCTGTGGATGCTCTGCAAACACTTTCAAATGAAAGTCTATTTTTCTTTGCTCTGCTTAGGGGTACATAAACCGGTAACAAAGCATAGAGAGCAGAATGAGAATTCATTCAGTGAGTCAAGTTTCAAGCAGCTAGCACAAACCGTGTTTGATTTAGATGTTCAAAAGCATGTATCCCTATAGGGGAAAGGTAGTAAAACCTAAATATTCAAAGTCATCCTGCAAAGGAATGATTCAACCTAGCAGAACAAAATTTGTGCAGCCAAGCGCAACTGGTATACACATTTTTCCTACCAAGTATCAACAAGATAGGGTGACAAAATATTTGCTGAGGTTTCAGTAATCTCTGAGTTTTTTGGAAGCTCGGTGAATACTTTCCAAAGAAAGTGTGTTTTCATTGCATCTGGTTAGGGCTACTTCAACAGGGAACAAGGCATAGAGAGTGCACTGAGAACTAGTTGAGTGAGTCAAGTTACAAGCACACAGCAAAAACCGTGTTTGATTTAGAGTTCCAAATGCATGTATCCCTATAGGGGAAAATGAAGTGAAACCTAAAAATTCAAAGTTTTCCTGCAAACGAACGTTTCAATCGAGAAGCACGAAATTTGAACAGCCAAGGACAACTTGTATAGTTATCTCTCCTGTCGAATATCAAGAAGATCGGGTGAAACAATATTAGCTGAGATTCCAGTAAACTCATAGTACTACGGAAGCTCTGCAAACACTTTAAAATGAAAGTATATTTTCCTTGCCGCTGCTCAGGGCTACTTCATCAGGAAACAAAGCATAGAGAGCGCACTGAGAACTAACTGAGTGAGTCAAGTTTCATGCAGCTAGCACAAACCGTGTTTGATTTAGAGTTCCAAATGCATGTATCCCTATAAGGGAAAATGAAGTGAAACCTAGGATATCAAAGTCTTCCTCCAAACGAACTATTCAACCTAGAAGATCTAAATTTGGGCAGCCAAATGCAACCGGTATACTTATCTTTCCTGTCGAGTTAACAACAAGTTAGGGTGAAAAAATATTTGCTGAGATTCCAGGAAACTCAAAAGTTCTGTGGAATCACTGCAAATGCTTTCCAATGAAAGTTTCTTGCCCTTGCCTCTGCTTAGGGTTACTTCAACAGAAATCAAAGCATAGAGATCGCACTGAGAACTAGTTGAGTGAGTTTCAGTTTCAAGCAGCTGGCATAAACCGTGTTTGGTTTATAATTCCAAATGCATACGTCCCTGTAAGGAAAAGTGAAGTGAAACCTAAAAATTCAAAGTGTTCCTGCACACGAACTTTTCCACCTAGAAGAACGAAATTTGGGTAGCTAAGTGCAACTGGTATACTCATCTTTCCTGACCAGGATCATCAAGATCAGGTGAGTAAATAGTTGCAGAGATTCCAGTTAACTTGGAGCTCTGTTGAAGCTCTGGAAATGCTTTCTAAGGAAAGCGTATGTTCCTCGCCTCCACTTAGGACCACTTCAACAGGGAACAAAGCACAGAGAGCACACCAGGAACTAACTGAGTGAGTCAAGCTTCAAGCAGCTAGCACAAACAGTGTTTGATTCAGAGTTCCCAATGCATGTATTCCTATAGGTGAAAATGAAGAGAAACCCCCCAAATTCAATGTCTTCCTGAAAGCAAATGCTTCATCTTAGAAGAACGAAATTTTGGCAGCCAAATGCAACTGGTATACTCATCTTTCTTACCTAGTATCAACAAGATCAAGTGAAAAAATATTCGCTGAAATTCCAGTAAACTTGGGAGTTTTGTGGAAGCTCTGCAAACACTTACATAAGAAAGCGTATTTTCCTTGCCTCTGCTTGGGGATACTGCAGCAGGGGACAATGCATAGAGAGTGCACTGAGAACTCATTGAGTGAGCCAAGTTTCCAAGAGGTATCACAAACTGTGTTTGATTTAGCATTCCAAATGCATGTATTCATATAGGGAAAAAAGAAGTGAAACCTAAAAATTCAAAGTGTTCCTGCAAAGGAACTCTTCAACATAAGATTACGAAATTTGGGCTGCCAAGTGCAACCCATATACTCATTTTTGCTGCCAAGTATCAACAAGATCGGGTGAAAAAACATTTGCTGAGAGTCCAGTAAACTCTGAGTTCTGTGGATGCTCTACAAACACTTTCAAATGAAAGTCTATTTTTCTTTGCTCTGCTTAGGGGTACATAAACCGGTAACAAAGCATAGAGAGCAGAATGAGAATTCATTCAGTGAGTCAAGTTTCATGCAGCTAGCACAAACCGTGTTTGATTTAGATGTTCAAAAGCATGTATCCCTATAGGGGAAAAGGTAGTAAAACCTAAATATTCAAAGTCATCCTGCAAAGGAATGATTCAACCTAGCAGAACAAAATTTGTGCAGCCAAGTGCAACTGGTATACACATTTTTCCTACCAAGTATCAACAAGATAGGGTGACAAAATATTTGCTGAGGTTTCAGTAATCTCTGAGTTTTTTGGAAGCTCAGAGAATACTTTCCAAAGAAAGTGTGTTTTCCTTGCCTCTGCTTAGGGCTACTTCAACAGGGAACAAGGCATAGAGAGTGCACTGAGAACTAGTTGAGTGAGTCAAGTTACAAGCACACAGCAAAAACCGTGTTTGATTTAGAGTTCCAAATGCATGTATCCCTATAGGGGAAAATGAAGTGAAACCTAAAAATTCAAAGTTTTCCTGCAAACGAACGTTTCAATCGAGAAGCACGAAATTTGAACAGCCAAGGACAACTTGTATAGTTATCTCTCCTGTCGAATATCAAGAAGATCAGGTGAAACAATATTAGCTGAGATTCCAGTAAACTCATAGTACTACGGAAGCTCTGCAAACACTTTAAAATGAAAGTATATTTTCCTTGCCGCTGCTTAGGGCTACTTCATCAGGAAACAAAGCATA
This sequence comes from Marmota monax, assembly GCF_021218885.2. NCBI lineage: Eukaryota > Metazoa > Chordata > Mammalia > Rodentia > Sciuridae > Marmota > Marmota monax. The sequence goes on from NW_026692641.1 coordinate 168,885, forward strand.
GAGAGTGCACTGAGAACTAACTGAGTGAGTCAAGCTTCATGCAGCTAATACAATCCGTGTTTGAGTTAGAGTTCCAAATGCATGTATCCCTAGAGGGGAAAATGAAGTGAAACCTATGATTTCAAAGTCTTCCTGAAAACGAACTATTCAACCTAGAAGATCTACATTTGGGCAGCCAAATGCAACCGGTATACTTATCTTTCCTGTCGAGTTAACAACAAGTTAGGGTGAAAAAATATTTGCTGAGATTCCAGGAAACTCAAAGTTCTGTGGAATGACTGCAAATGCTTTCCAATGAAAGTTTCTTGCCCTTGCCTCTGCTTAGGGTTACTTCAACAGAAATCAAAGCATAGAGATCGCACTGAGAACTAGTTGAGTGAGTTTCAGTTTCAAGCAGCTGGCATAAACCGTGTTTGGTTTATAATTCCAAATGCATACGTCCCTGTAAGGAAAAGTGAAGTGAAACCTAAAAATTCAAAGTGTTCCTGCACACGAACTTTTCCACCTAGAAAAACGAAATTTGGTTAGCTAAGTGCAACTGGTATACTCATCTTTCCTGACCAGGATCATCAAGATAAGGTGAGTAAATAGTTGCAGAATTTCCAGTTAACTTGGAGCTCTGTTGAAGCTCTGGAAATGCTTTCTAAGGTAAGCATATGTTCCTCGCCTCCACTTAGGACCACTTCAACAGGGAACAAAGCACAGAGAGCACACAAGGAACTAACTGAGTGAGTCAAGCTTCAAGCAGCTAGCACAAACAGTGTTTGATTTAGAGTTCCCAATGCATGTATTCGTATAGGTGAAAATGAAGAGAAACCCCCCAAATTCAATGTCTTCCTGAAAGCAAATGCTTCATCTTAGAAGAACGAAATTTTGGCAGCCAAATGCAACTGGTATGCTCATCTTTCTTACCTAGTATCAACAAGATCAAGTGAAAAAATATTCGCTGAAATTCCAGTAAACTTGGGAGTTTTTTGGAAGCTCTGCAAACACTTACAAAAGAAAGCGTATTTTCCTTGCCTCTGCTTGGGGATACTGCAGTAGGGGACAATGCATAGAGAGTGCACTGAGAACTAATTGAGTGAGCCAAGTTTCCAAGAGGTATCACAAACTGTGTTTGATTTAGCATTCCAAATGCGTGTATTCATATAGGGAAAAAAGAAGTGAAACCTAAAATTTCAAAGTGTTCCTGCAAAGGATCTATTCAACATAAGATTATGAAATTTGGGTTGCCAAGTGCAACCCATATACTCATTTTTGCTGCCAAGTATCAACAAGATTGGGTGAAAAAACATTTGCTGAGAGTCCAGTAAACTCTGAGTTCTGTGGATGCTCTACAAACACTTTCAAATGAAAGTCTATTATTCTTTGCTCTGCTTAGGGGTACATAAACCGGTAACAAAGCATAGAGAGCAGAATGAGAATTCATTCAGTGAGTCAAGTTTCAAGCAGCTGGCACAAACCGTGTTTGATTTAGATGTTCAAAAGCATGTATCCCTATAAGGGAAAAGGTAGTAAAACCTAAATATTCAAAGTCATCCTGCAAAGGAATGATTCAACCTAGCAGAACAAAATTTGTGCAGCCAAGCGCAACTGGTATACACATTTTTCTGACCAAGTATCAACAAGATAGGGTGACAAAATATTTGCTGAGGTTTCAGTAATCTCTGAGTTTTTTGGAAGCTCGGTGAATACTTTCCAAAGAAAGTGTGTTTTCCTTGCCTCTGCTTAGGGCTACTTCAACAGGGAACAAGGCATAAAGAGTGCACTGAGAACTAGTTGAGTGAGTCAAGTTACAAGCACACAGCAAAAACCGTGTTTGATTTAGAGTTCCAAATGCATGTATCCCTATAGGGGAAAATGAAGTGAAACCTAAAAATTCAAAGTTTTCCTGCAAACGAACGTTTCAATCGAGAAGCATGAAATTTGAACAGCCAAGGACAACTTGTATAGTTATCTCTCCTGTCGAATATCAAGAAGATCGGGTGAAACAATATTAGCTGAGATTCCAGTAAACTCATAGTACTACGGAAGCTCTGCAAACACTTTAAAATGAAAGTATATTTTCCTTGCCACTGCTTAGGGCTACTTCATCAGGAAACAAAGCATAGAGAGTGCACTGAGAACTAACTGAGTGAGTCAAGTTTCATGCAGCTAGTACAAACCGTGTTTGAGTTAGAGTTCCAAATGCATGTATCCCTATAGGGGAAAATGAAGTGAAACCTAAGATTTCAAAGTCTTCCTGCAAACGAACTATTCAACCTAGAAGATCTAAATTTGGGCAGCCAAATGCAACCGGTATACTTATCTTTCCTGTCGAGTTAACAACAAGTTAGGGTGAAAAAATATTTGCTGAGATTCCAGGAAACTCAAAGTTCTGTGGAATCACTGCAAATGCTTTCCAATGAAAGTTTCTTGCCCTTGCCTCTGCTTAGGGTTACTTCAACAGAAATCAAAGCATAGAGATCGCACTGAGAACTAGTTGAGTGAGTTTCAGTTTCAAGCAGCTGGCATAAACCGTGTTTGGTTTATAATTCCAAATGCATACGTCCCTGTAAGGAAAAGTGAAGTGAAACCTAAAAATTCAAAGTGTTCCTGCACACGAACTTTTCCACCTAGAATAACGAAATTTGGGTAGCTAAGTGCAACTGGTATACTCATCTTTCCTGACCAGGATCATCAAGATCAGGTGAGTAAATAGTTGCAGAGATTCCAGTAAACTTGGAGCTCTGTTGAAGCTCTGGAAATGCTTTCTAAGGAAAGCGTATGTTCCTCGCCTCCACTTAGGACCACTTCAACAGGGAACAAAGCACAGAGAGCACACCAGGAACTAACTGAGTGAGTCAAGCTTCAAGCATCTAGCACAAACAGTGTTTGATTTAGAGTTCCCAATGCATGTATTCCTATAGGTGAAAATGAAGAGAAACCCCCCAAATTCAACGTCTTCCTGAAAGCAAATGCTTCATCTTAGAAGAACGAAATTTTGGCAGCCAAATGCAACTGGTATACTCATCTTTCTTACCTAGTATCAACAAGATCAAGTGAAAAAATATTCGCTGAAATTCCAGTAAACTTGGGAGTTTTGTGGAAGCTCTGCAAACACTTACATAAGAAAGCATATTTTCCTTGCCTGTGCTTGGGGATACTGCAGCAGGGGACAATGCCTAGAGAGTGCACTGAGAACTCATTGAGTGAGCCAAGTTTCCAAGAGGTATCACAAACTGTGTTTGATTTAGCATTCCAAATGCATGCATTCATATAGGGAAAAAAGAAGTGAAACCTAAAAATTCAAAGTCTTCCTGCAAAGGAACTCTTCAACATAAGATTACGAAATTTGGGCTGCCAAGTGCAACCCATATACTCATTTTTGCTGCCAAGTATCAACAAGATCGGGTGAAAAAACATTTGCTGAGAGTCCAGTAAACTCTGAGTTCTGTGGATGCTCTACAAACACTTTCAAATGAAAGTTTATTTTTCTCTGCTCTGCTTAGGGGTACATAAACCGGTAACAAAGCATAGAGAGCAGAATGAGAATTCATTCAGTGAGTCAAGTTTCAAGCAGCTAGCACAAAGCGTGTTTGATTTAGATGTTCAAAGCATGTATCCCTATAGGGGAAAAGGTAGTAAAACCTAAATATTCAAAGTCATCCTGCAAAGGAATGATTCAACCTAGCAGAAGAAAATTTGTGCAGCCAAGCCCATCTGGTATACACATTTTTCCTACCAAGTATCAACAAGATAGGGTGACAAAATATTTGCTGAGGTTTCAGTAATCTCTGATTTTTTTGGAAGCTCGGTGAATACTTTCCAAAGAAAGTGTGTTTTCCTTGTCTTTGCTTAGGGCTACTTCAACAGGGAACAAGGCATAGAGAGTGCACTGACAACTAGTTGAGTGAGTCAAGTTACAAGCACACAGCAAAAACCGTGTTTGATTTAGAGTTCCAAATGCATATATCCCTATAGGGGAAAATGAAGTGAAACTTAATAATTCAAAGTTTTCTTGCAAACGAACGTTTCAATCGAGAAGCACGAAATTTGAACAGCCAAGGACAACTTGTATAGTTATCTCTCCTGTCGAATATCAAGAAGATCGGGTGAAACAATATTAGCTGAGATTCCAGTAAACTCATAGTACTACGGAAGATCTTCAAACACTTTAAAAAGTAAGAATATTAAAAAAAAAATAAAAAAATAAAGTATATTTTCCATGCCGCTGCTTAGGGCTACTTATTCAGGACACAAAGCATAGAGAGCGCACTGAGAACTAACTGAGTGAGTCAAGTTTCATGCAACTAGCACAAACCGTGTTTGCTTTAGATGTTCAAAAGCATGTATCCCTATAGGGGAAAAGGTAGTAAAACCTAAATATTCAAAGTCATCCTGCAAAGGAATGATTCAACCAGCAGAACAAAATTTGTGCAGCCAAGCGCAAATGGTATACACATTTTTCCTACCAAGTATCAACAACATAGGGTGACAAAATATTTGCTGAGTTTTCTGTAATCTCTGAGTTTTTTGGAAGCTCGGTGAATACTTTCCAAAGAAAGTGTGTTTTCCTTGCCTCTGCTTAGGGCTACTTCAACAGGGAACAAGGCATAGATAGTGCACTGAGAACTAGTTGAGTGAGTCAAGTTACAAGCACACAGCAAAAACCGTGTTTGATTTAGAGTTCCAAATGCATGTATCCCTATAGGGGAAAATGAAGTGACACTTAATAATTCAAAGTTTTCTTGCAAACGAACGTTTCGATCGAGAAGCACGAAATTTGAACAGCCAAGGACAACTTGTATAGTTATCTCTCCTGTCGAATATCAAGAAGATCGGGTGAAACATTATTAGCTGAGATTCCAGTAAACTCATAGTACTACGGAAGCTCAGCAAACACTTTAAAACGAAAGTATATTTTCCTTGCTGCTGCTTAGGGCTACTTCATCAGGAAACAACGCATAGAGAGTGCACTGAGAACTAACTGAGTGAATCAAGTTTCATGCAACTAGCACAAACCGTGTTTGATTTAGATGTTCAAAAGCATGTATCCCTATAGGGGAAAAGGTAGAAAAACCTAAATATTCAAAGTCATCCTGCAAAGGAATGATTCAACCTAGCAGAACAAAATTTGTGCAGCCAAGTGCAACTGGTATACACATTTTTCCTACCAAGTATCAACAAGATAGGGTGACGCAATATTTGCTGAGGTTTCAGTAATCTCTGAGCTTTTTGGAAGCTCGGTGAATACTTTCCAAAAAAAGTGTGTTTTCCTTGCCTCTGCTTAGGGCTACTTCAACAGGGAACAAGGCATAGAGAGTGCACTGAGAACTAGTTGAGTGAGTCAAGTTACAAGCACACAGCAAAAACCGTGTTTGATTTAGAGTTCCAAATGCATGTATCCCTATAGAGGAAAATGAAGTGAAACCTAAAAATTCAAAGTTTTCCTGCAAACGAACGTTTCAATCGAGAAGCACGAAATTTGTACAGCCTAGGACAACTTGTACAGTTATCTCTCCTGTCGAATATCAAGAAGATCGGGTGAAACATTATTAGCTGAGATTCCAGTAAACTCATAGTACTACGGAAGCTCTACAAACACTTTAAAACGAAAGTATATTTTCCTTACCGCTGCTTAGGGCTACTTCATCAGGAAAAGAAGCATAGAGAGTGCACTGAAAACTAACTGAGTGAGTCAAGTTTCATGCAGCTAGGACAAACCGTGTTTGAGTTAGAGTTCCAAATGCATGTATCCCTAAAGGGGAAAATGAAGTGAAACCTAAGATTTCAAAGTCTTCCTGCAAACGAACTATTCAACCTAGAATATCTAAATTTGGGCAGCCAAATGCAACCGGTATACTTATCTTTCCTGTTGAGTTAACAACAAGTTATGGTGAAAAAATATTTGCTGAGATTCCTGGAAACTCAAAGTTCTGTGGAATCACTGCAAATGCTTTCCAATGAAAGTTTCTTGCCCTTGCCTCTGCTTAGGGTTACTTCAACAGAATTCAAAGCATAGAGATCGCACTGAGAACTAGTTGAGTGAGTTTCAGTTTCAAGCACACAGCATAAACCGTGTTTTGTTTATAATTCCAAATGCATACGTCCCTGTAAGGAAAAGTGAAGTGAAACCTAAAAATTCAAAGTGTTCCTGCACACGAACTTTTACACCTAGAAGAACGAAATTTGGGTAGCTAAGTGCAACTGGTATACTCATCTTTCCTGACCAGGATCATCAAGATCAGGTGAGTAAATAGTTGCAGAGATTCCAGTTAACTTGGAGCTCTGTTGAAGCTCTGGAAATTCTTTCTAAGGAAAGCGTATGTTCCTCGCCTCCACTTAGGACCACTTGAACAGGGAACAAAGCACAGAGAGCACACCAGGAACTAACTGAGTGAGTCAAGCTTCAAGCAGCTAGCACAAACAGTGTTTGATTTAGAGTTCCCAATGCATGTATTCCTATAGGTGAAAATGAAGAGAAACCCCCCAAATTCAATGTCTTCCTGAAAGCAAATGCTTCATCTTAGAAGAACGAAATTTTGGCAGCCAAATGCAACTGGTATACTCATCTTTCTTACCTAGTATCAACAAGATCAAGTGAAAAAATATTCGCTTAAATTCCAGTAAACTTGGGAGTTTTGTGGAAGCTCTGCAAACACTTACATAAGAAAGCGTATTTTCCTTGTATCTGCTTGGGGATACTGCAGCAGGGGACAATGCATAGAGAGTGCACTGAAACTAATTGAGTGAGCCAAGTTTCCAAGTTGTATCACAAACTGTGTTTGATTTAGCATTCCAAATGCATGTATTCATATAGGAAAAAAGAAGTGAAACCTAAAAACTCAAAGTCTTCCTGCAAAGGAACTCTTCAACATAAGATTACGAAATTTGGGCTGCCAAGTGCAACCCATATACTCATTTTTGCTGTCAAGTATCAACAAGATCGGGTGAAAAAACATTTGCTGAGAGTCCAGTAATCTCTGAGTTCTGTGGATGCTCTACAAACACTTTCAAATGAAAGTGTATTTTTCTTTGCTCTGCTTAGGGGTACATAAACTGGTATCAAATCATAGAGAGCAGAATGGGAATTCATTCAGTGAGTCAAGTTTCAAGCAGCTAGCACAAACCGTGATTGACTTAGATGTTCAAAGGCATGTATCCCTATAGCGGAAAAGTTAGTAAAACCTAAATATTCAAAGTCACCCTGCAAAGGAATGATTCAACGTAGCAGAACAAAATTTGTGCAGCCAAGTGCAACTGGTATACACATTTTTCCTACCAAGTATCAACAAGATAGGGTGACAAAATATTTGCTGAGGTTTCAGTAATCTCTGAGCTTTTTGGAAGCTCGTTGAATACTTTCCAAAGAAAGTGTGTTTTCCTTGCCTCTGCTTAGGGCTACTTCAACAGGGAACAAGGCATTTAGAGTGCACTGGGAACTAGTTGAGTGAGTCAAGTTACAAGCACACAGCAAAAACCGTGTTTGATTTAGAGTTCCAAATGCATGTATCCCTATAGGGGAAAATGAAGTGAAACCTAAAAATTCAAAGTTTTCCTGCAAACGAACGTTTCAATCGAGAAGCACAAAATTTGAACAGCCAAGGACAACTTGTATAGTTATCTCTCCTGTCGAATATCAAGAAGATCGGGTGAAACAATATTAGCTGAGATTCCAGTAAACTCCTAGTACCACGGAAGCTCTGCAAACACTTTAAAATGAAAGTATATTTTCCTTGCCGCTGCTTAGGGCTACTTCATCAGGAAAAGAAGCATAGAGAGTGCACTGAAAACTAACTGAGGGAGTCAAGTTTCATGTAGCTAGTACAAACCGTGTTTGAGTTAGAGTTCCAAATGCATGTATCCCTATAGGGGAAAATGAAGTGAAACCTAAGATTTCAAAGTCTTCTGCAAACGAACTATTCAACCTAGAAGATCTAAATTTGGGCAGCCAAATGCAACCGGTATACTTATCTTTCCTGTCGAGTTAACAACAAGTTAGGGTGAAAAAATATTTGCTGTGATTCCAGGAAACTCAAAGTTCTGTGGAATCACTGCAAATGCTTTCCAATGAAAGTTTCTTGCCCTTGCCTCTGCTTAGGGTTACTTCAACAGAATTCAAAGCATAGAGATGGCACTGAGAACTAGTTGAGTGAGTTTCATTTTCAAGCAGCTGGCATAAACCGTGTTTGGTTTATAATTCCAAATGCATACGTCCCTGTAAGGAAAAGTGAAGTGAAACCTAAAAATTCAAAGAGTTCCTGCACACGAACTTTTCAACCTAGAAGAACAAAATTTGGGTAGCTAAGTGCAACTGGTATACTCATCTTTCCTGACCAGGATCATCAAGATCAGGTGAGTAAATAGTTGCAGAGATTCCAGTTAACTTGGAGCTCTGTTGAAACTCTGGAAATGCTTTCTAAGGAAAGCGTATGTTCCTCGCCTCCACTTAGGACCACTTCAATGGTGAACAAAGCACAGAGAGCACACCAGGAACTAACTGAGTGAGTCAAGCTTCAAGCAGCTAGCACAAACAGCGTTTGATTTAGAGTTCCCAATGCATGTATTCCTATAGGTGAAAATGAAGAGAAACCCCCCAAATTCAATGTCTTCCTGAAAGCAAATACTTCATCTTAGAACAACAAAATTTTGGCAGCCAAATGCAATTGGTATACTCATCTTTCTTACCTGGTATCAACAAGATCAAGTGAAAAAATGTTCGCTGAAATTCCAGTAAACTTGGGAGTTTTGTGGAAGCTCTGCAAACACTTACATAAGAAAGCGTATTTTCCTTGCCTCTGCTTGGGGATACTGCAGCAGGGGACAATGCATAGAGAGTGCACTGAGAACTCATTGAGTGATCCAAGTTTCCAAGAGGTATCACAAACTGTGTTTGATTTAGCATTCCAAATGCATGTATTCATATAGGGAAAAAAGAAGTGAAACCTAAAATTTCAGAGTGTTCCTGCAAAGGAACTCTTCAACATAAGATTACGAAATTTGGGCTGCCAAGTGCAACCCATATACTCATTTTTTCTGCCAAGTATCAACAAGATCGGGTGAAAGAACATTTCCTGAGAGTCCAGTAAACCTTGAGTTCTGTGGATGCTCTACAAACACTTTCAAATGAAAGTCTATTTTTCTTTGCTCTGCTTAGGGGTACATAAACCGGAAACATAGCATAGAGAGGAGAATGAGAATTCATTCAGTGAGTCAAGTTTCAAGCAGCTAGCACAAACCGTGTTTGATTTAGATGTTCAAAAGCATGTATCCCTATAGGGGAAAATGAAGTGAAACCTAAAAATTCAAAGTTTTCCTGCAAACGAACGTTTCGATCGAGAAGCATGAAATTTGAACAGCCAAGGACAACTTGTATAGTTATCTCTCCTGTCGAATATCAAGAAGATCGGGTGAAACAATATTAGCTGATATTCCAGTAAACTCATAGTACTACGGAAGCACTGCAAACACTTTAAAATGTAAGAATATTTTCCTTGCCACTGCTTAGGGCTACTTCATCAGGAAACAAAGCATAGAGAGCGCACTGAGAACTAACTGAGTGAGTCAAGTTTCATGCAGCTAGCACAAACCGTGTTTGATTTAGATGTTCAAAAGAATGTATCCCTATAGGGGAAAAGGTAGTAAAACCTAAATATTCAAAGTCATCCTGCAAAGGAATGATTCAACCTAGCAGAACAAAATTTGTGCAGCCGAGCGCAACTGGTATACACATTTTTCCTACCAAGTATCAACAAGATAGGGTGACCAAATATTTGCTGCGGTTTCAGTAATCTCTGAGTTTTTTGGAGCTCGGAGAATACTTTCCAAAGAAAGTGTGTTTTCCTTGCCTCTACTTAGGGCTACTTCAACAGGGAAAAAGGCATAAGAGTGCACTGAGAACTAGTTGAGTGTGTCAAGTTACAAGCACACAGCAAAAACCGTGTTTGATTTAGAGTTCCAAATGCATGTATCCCTATAGGGGAAAATGAAGTGAAACCTAAAAATTCAAAGTTTTCCTGCAAACGAACGTTTCAAACGAGAAGCACGAAATTTGAACAGCCAAGGACAACTTGTATAGTTATCTCTCCTGTCAAATATCAAGAAGATCGGGTGAAACAATATTAGCTGAGATTCCAGTAAACTCATAGTACTACGGAAGCTCTGCAAACACTTTAAAATGAAAGTATAAATTCCTTGCCGCAGCTTAGGGCTACTTCATCGGGAAACAAAGCATAGAGGGTGCACTGAGTACTAACAGAGTGAGTCAAGTTTCATGCAACTAGCACGAACCGTGTTTGATTTAGATGTTCAAAAGCATGTATCCCTCTAGGGGAAAAGGTAAGAAACCTAAATATTGAAAGTCATCCTGCAAAGGAATGATTCAACCTAGCAGAACAAAATTTGTGCAGCCAAGCGCAACTGGTACACACTTTTTTCCGACCAAGTATCAACAAGATAGGGTGACAAAATATTTGCTGAGGTTTCAGTAATCTCTGAGTTTTTTGGAAGCTCCCTGAATACTTTCCAAAGAAAGTGTGTTTTCCTTGCCTCTGCTTAGGGCTACTTCATCAGGAAACACATGATAGAGAGTGCACTGAGAACTAACTGAGTGAGTCAAGTTTCATGCAGCTAGTACAAACCGTGTTTGAGTTAGAGTTCCAAATGCATGTATCCCTAAAGAGGAAAATGAAGTCAAACCTAAGATTTCAAAGACTTCCTGCAAACGAACTATTCAACCTAGAAGATCTAAATTTGGGCAGCCAAATGCAACCGGTATACTTATCTTTCCTGACAAGTTAACAACAAGTTAGGGTGAAAAATTATTTGCTGAGATTCCAGGAAACTCAAACTTCTGTGGAATCACTGCAAATGCATTCCAATGAAAGTTTCTTGCCCTTGCCTCTGCTTAGGGTTACTTCAACAGAAATCAAAGCATAGAGATCGCACTGTGAACTAGTTGAGTGAGTCTCAGTTTCAAGCAGCTGGCATAAACCGTGTTTGGTTTATAAATCCAAATGCATACGTCCCTGTAAGGAAAAGTGAAGTGAAACCTAAAAATTCAAAGTGTTCCTGCACACGAACTTTTCCACCTAAAAGAACGAAATTTGGGTAGCTAAGTGCAACTGGTATACTCATCTTTCCTGATGAGGATCATCAAGATCAGGTGAGTAAATAGTTGCAGAGATTCCAGTTAACTTGGAGCTCTGTTGAAGCTCTGGAAATGCTTTCTAAGGAAAGCGTATGTTCCTCGCCTCCACTTAGGGCCACTTCAACAGGGAACAAATTACAGAGAGCAAACCAGGAACTAACTGAGTGATTCAAGCTTCAAGCAGCTAGCACAAACAATGTTTGATTTAGAGTTCACAATGCATGTATTCCTATAGGTGAAAATGAAGAGAAAACCCCCAAATTCAATGTCTTCCTGAAAGCAAATACTTCCTCTTAGAACAACGAACTTTTGGCAGCCAAATGCAACTGGTATACTCATCTTTCTTACCTACTATCAACAAGATCAAGTGAAAAAATATTCGCTGAAATTCCAGTAAACTTGGGAGTTTTGTGGAAGCTCTGCAAACACTTACGTAAGAAAGCGTATTTTCCTTGTATCTGCTTGGGGATACTGCAGCAGGGGACAATGCATAGAGAGTGCACTGAGAACTCATTGAGTGAGCCAAGTTTCCAAGTTGTATCACAAACTGTGTTTGATTTAGCATTCCAAATGCATGCATTCATATAGGGAAAAAAGAAGTGAAACCTAAAAATTCAAAGTCTTCCTGCAAAGGAACTCTTTAACATAAGATTACGAAATTTGGGCTGCCAAGTGCAACCCATATACTCATTTTTGCTGCCAAGTATCAACAAGATCGGGTGAAAAAACATTTGCTGAGAGTCCAGTAAACTCTGAGTTCTGTGGATGCTCTACAAACACTTTCAAATGAAAGTCTATTTTTCTCTGCTCTGCTTAGGGGTACATAAACTGGTAACAAAGCATAGAGAGCAGAATGAGAATTCATTCAGTGAGTCAAGTTTCAAGCAGCTAGCAGAAAGCGTGTTTGATTTAGATGTTCAAAAGCATGTATCCCTATAGGGGAAAAGGTAGTAAAACCTAAATATTCAAAGTTATCCTGCAAAGGAATGATTCAACCTAGCAGAACAAAATTTGTGCAGCCAAGCCCAACTGGTATACACATTTTTCCTACCAAGTATCAACAAGATTGGGTGACAAAATATTTGCTGAGGTTTCAGTAATCTCTGATTTTTTTGGAAGCTCGGTGAATACTTTCCAAAGAAAGTGTGTTTTCCTTGTCTTTGCTTAGGGCTACTTCAACAGGGAACAAGGCATAGAGAGTGCACTGACAACTAGTTGAGTGAGTCAAGTTACAAGCACACAGCAAAAACCGTGTTTGATTTAGAGTTCCAAATGCATGTATCCCTATAGGGGAAAATGAAGTGAAACTTAATAATTCAAAGTTTTCTTGCAAACGAACGTTTCAATCGAGAAGCACGAAATTTGAACAGCCAAGGACAACTTGTATAGTTATCTCTCCTGTCGAATATCAAGAAGATCGGGTGAAACAATATTAGCTGAGATTCCAGTAAACTCATAATACTACGGAAGATCTTCAAACACTTTAAAAAGTAAGAATATTAAAAAAAAATTAAAAAATAAAGTATATTTTCCATGCCGCTGCTTAGGGCTACTTATTCAGGACACAAAGCATAGAGAGCGCACGGAGAACTAACTGAGTGAGTCAAGTTTCATGCAACTAGCACAAACCGTGTTTGCTTTAGATGTTCAAAAGCATGTATCCCTATAGGGGAAAAGGTAGTAAAACCTAAATATTCAAAGTCATCCTGCAAAGGAATGATTCAACCTAGCAGAACAAAATTTGTGCAGCCAAGCGCAACTGGTATACACATTTTTCCTACCAAGTATCAACAACATAGGGTGACAAAATATTTGCTGAGGTTTCAGTAATCTCTGAGTTTTTTGGAAACTCGGTGAATACTTTCCAAAGAAAGTGTGTTTTCCTTGCCTCTTCTTAGGGCTACTTCAACAGGGAACAAGGCAAAGAGAGTGCACTGAGAACTAGTTGAGTGAGTCAAGTTACAAGCACACAGCAAAAACCGTGTTTGATTTGGAGTTCCAAATGCATGTATCCCTATAGGGGAAAATGAAGTGAAACCTAAAAATTCAAAGTTTTCCTGCAAACGAACGTTTCAATCGAGAAGCACGAAATTTGAACAGCCTAGGACAACTTGTACAGTTATCTCTCCTGTCGAATATCAAGAAGATCGGGTGAAACAATATTAGCTGAGATTCCAGTAAACTCATAGTACTACGGAAGCTCAGCAAACACTTTAAAATGAAAGTATATTTTCCTTGCCGCTGCTTAGGGCTACTTCATCAGGAATCAAAGCATAGAGAGTGCACTGAGAACTAACTGAGTGAATCAAGTTTCATGCAGCTAGCACAAACCGTGTTTGATTTAGATGTTCAAAAGCATGTATCCCTATAGGGGAAAAGGTAGAAAAACCTAAATATTCAAAGTCATCCTGCAAAGGAATGATTCAACGTAGCAGAACAAAATTTGTGCAGCCAAGTGCAACTGGTATACACATTTTTCCTACCAAGTATCAACAAGATAGGGTGACAAAATATTTGCTGAGGTTTCAGTAATCTCTGAGCTTTTTGGAAGCTCGGTGAATACTTTCCAAAAAAAGTGTGTTTTCCTTGCCTCTGCTTAGGGCTACTTCAACAGGGAACAAGGCAAAGAGAGTGCACTGAGAACTAGTTGAGTGAGTCAAGTTACAAGCACACAGCAAAAACCGTGTTTGATTTAGAGTTCCAAATGCATGTATCCCTGGAGGGGAAAATGAAGTGAAACCTAAAAATTCAAAGTTTTCCTGCAAACGAACGTTTCAATCGAGAAGCACGAAATTTGAACAGCCTAGGACAACTTGTACAGTTATCTCTCCTGTCGAATATCAAGAAGATCGGGTGAAACATTATTAGCTGAGATTCCAGTAAACTCCTAGTACCACGGAAGCTCTGCAAACACTTTAAAACGAAAGTATATTTTCCTTGCCGCTGCTTAGGGCTACTTCATCAGGAAACAACGCATAGAGAGTGCACTGAAAACTAACTGAGTGAGTCAAGTTTCATGCAGCTAGTACAAACCGTGTTTGAGTTAGAGATCCAAATGCATGTATCCCTAAAGGGGAAAATGAAGTGAAACCTAAGATTTCAAAGTCTTCTGCAAACGAACTATTCAACCTAGAAGATCTAAATTTGGGCAGCCAAATGCAACCGGTATACTTATCTTTCCTGTTGAGTTAACAACAAGTTATGGTGAAAAAATATTTGCTGAGATTCCAGGAAACTCAAAGTTCTGTGGAATCACTGCAAATGCTTTCCAATGAAAGTTTCCTGCCCTTGCCTCTGCTTAGGGTTACTTCAACAGAAATCAAACAAAGAGATCGCACTGAGAACTAGTTGAGTGAGTTTCAGTTTCAAGCAACTTGCATAAACTGTGTTTGGTTTATAATTCCAAATGCATACGTCCCTGTAAGGAAAAGTGAAGTGAAACCTAAAAATTCAAAGTGTTCCTGCACACGAACTTTTCCACCTAGAAGAACGAAATTTGGGTAGCTAAGTGCAACTGGTATACTCATCTTTCCTGACGAGGATCATCAAGATCAGGTGAGTAAATAGTTGCAGAGATTCCAGTTTACTTGGAGCTCTGTTGAAGCTCTGGAAATGCTTTCTAAGGAAAGCGTATGTTCCTCGCCTCCACTTAGGGCCACTTCAACAGGGAACAAAGCACAGAGAGCACACCAGGAACTAACTGAGTGATTCAAGCTTCAAGCAGCTAGCACAAACAGTGTTTGATTTAGAGTTCCCAATGCATGTATTCCTATAGGTGAAAATGAAGAGAAACCCCCCAAATTCAATGTCTTCCTGAAAGCAAATGCTTCATCTTAGAACAACGAAATTTTGGCAGCCAAATGCAACTGGTATACTCATCTTTCTTACCTACTATCAACAAGATCAAGTGAAAAAATATTCGCTGAAATTCCAGTAAACTTGTGAGTTTTGTGGAAGCTCTGCAAACACTTACATAAGAAAGCGTATTTTCCTTGTATCTGCTTGGGGATACTGCAGCAGGGGACAATGCATAGAGAGTGCACTGAGAACTCACTGAGTGAGCCAAGTTTCCAAGTTGTATCACAAACTGTGTTTGATTTAGCATTCCAAATGCAAGTATTCATATAGGAGAAAAGAAGTGAAACCTAAAAATTCAAAGTCTTCCTGCAAAGGAACTCTTCAACATAAGATTACGAAATTTGGGCTGCCAAGTGCAACCCATATACTCATTTTTGCTGTCAAGTATCAACAAGATCGGGTAAAAAAAACATTTGCTGAGAGTCCAGTAATCTCTGAGTTCTGTGGATGCTCTACAAACACTTTCAAATGAAAGTGTATTTTTCTTTGCTCTGCTTAGGCGTACATAAACCGGTATCAAAGCATAGAGAGCAGAATGGGAATTCATTCAGTGAGTCAAGTTTCAAGCAGCTAGCACAAACCGTGATTGATTTAGATGTTCAAAGGCATGTATCCCTATAGGGGAAAAGTTAGTAAAACCTAAATATTCAAAGTCATCCTGCAAAGGAATGATTCAACGTAGCAGAACAAAATTTGTGCAGCCAAGTGCAACTGGTATACACATTTTTCCTACCAAGTATCAACAAGATAGGGTGACAAAATATTTGCTGAGGTTTCAGTAATCTCTGAGCTTTTTGGAAGCTCGGTGAATACTTTCCAAAGAAAGTGTGTTTTCCTTGCCTCTGCTTAGGGCTACTTCAACAGGGAACAAGGCATTTAGAGTGCACTGGGAACTAGTTGAGTGAGTCAAGTTACAAGCACACAGCAAAAACCGTGTTTGATTTAGAGTTCCAAATGCATGTATCCCTATAGGGGAAAATGAAGTGAAACCTAAAAATTCAAAGTTTTCCTGCAAACGAACGTTTCAATCGAGAAGCACGAAATTTGAACAGCCAAGGACAACTTGTATAGTTATCTCTCCTGTCGAATATCAAGAAGATCGGGTGAAACAATATTAGCTGAGATTCCAGTAAACTCCTAGTACCACGGAAGCTCTGCAAACACTTTAAAATGAAAGTATATTTTCCTTGCCGCTGCTTAGGGCTACTTCATCAGGAAAAGAAGCATAGAGAGTTCACTGAGAACTAACTGAGTGAGTCAAGTTTCATGCAGCTAGTACAAACCGTGTTTGAGTTAGAGTTCCAAATTCATGTATCCCTATAGGGGAAAATGAAATGAAACCTAAGATTTCAAAGTCTTCTGCAAACGAACTATTCAACCTAGAAGATCTAAATTTGGGCAGCCAAATGCAACCGGTATACTTATCTTTCCTGTCGAGTTAACAACAAGTTAGGGTGAAAAAATATTTGCTGTGATTCCAGGAAACTCAAAGTTCTGTGGAATCACTGCAAATGCTTTCCAATGAAAGTTTCTTGCCCTTGCCTCTGCTTAGGGTTACTTCAACAGAATTCAAAGCATAGAGATCGCACTGAGAACTAGTTGAGTGAGTTTCATTTTCAAGCAGCTGGCATAAACCGTGTTTGGTTTATAATTCCAAATGCATACGTCCCTGTTAGGAAAAGTGACGTGAAACCTATTAATTCAAAGTGTTCCTGCACACGAACTTTTCCACCTAGAAGAACGAAATTTGGGTAGCTAAGTGCAACTGGTATACTCATCTTTCCTGACCAGGATCATCAAGATCAGGTGAGTAAATAGTTGCAGAGATTCCAGTTAACTTGGAGCTCTGTTGAAGCTCTGGAAATGCTTTCTAAGGAAAGAATATGTTCCTCGCCTCCACTTAGGACCACTTCAATGGGGAACAAAGCACAGAGAGCACACCAGGAACTAACTGAGTGAGTCAAGCTTCAAGCAGCTAGCACAAACAGTGTTTGATTTAGAGTTCCCAATGCATGTATTCCTATAGGTGAAAATGAAGAGAAACCCCCCAAATTCAATGTCTTCCTGAAAGCAAATGCTTCATCTTAGAAGAACGAAATTTTGGCAGCCAAATGCAACTGGTATACTCATCTTTCTTACCTGGTATCAACAAGATCAAGTGAAAAAATATTCGCTTAAATTCCAGTAAACTTGGGAGTTTTGTGGAAGCTCTGCAAACACTTACATAAGAAAGCGTATTTTCCTTGCCTCTGCTTGGGGATACTGCAGCAGGGGACAATGCATAGAGAGTGCACTGAGAACTAATTGATTGAGCCAAGTTTCCAAGAGGTATCACAAACTGTGTTTGTTTTAGCATTCCAAATACATGTATTCATATAGGGAAAAAAGAAGTGAAACCTAAAAATTCAAAGTCTTCCTGCAAAGGAACTCTTCAACATAAGATTACGAAATTTGGGCTGCCAAGTGCAACCCATATACTCATTTTTGCTGCCAAGTATCAACAAGATCGGGTGAAAAAACATTTGCTGAGAGTCCAGTAAACTCTGAGTTCTGTGGATGCTCTGCAAACACTTTCAAATGAAAGTCTATTTTTCTTTGCTCTGCTTAGGGGTACATAAACCGGTAACAAAGCATAGAGAGCACAATGAGAATTCATTCAGTGAGTCAAGTTTCAAGCAGCTAGCACAAACCGTGTTTGATTTAGATGTTCAAAAGCATGTATCCCTATAGGGGAAAAGGCAGTAAAACCTAAATATTCAAAGTCATCCTGCAAAGGAATGATTCAACCTAGCAGAACAAAATTTGTGCAGCCAAGCACAACTGGTATACACATTTTTCCTACCAAGTATCAACAAGATAGGGTGACAAAATGTTTGCTGAGGTTTCAGTAATCTCTGAGTTTTTGGAAGCTCGGTGAATACTTTCCAAAGAAAGTGTGTTTTCCTTGCCTCTGCTTAGGGCTACTTCAACAGGGAACAAGGCATAGAGAGTGCACTGAGAACTTGTTGAGTGAGTTAAGTTACAAGCACACAGCAAAAACCGTGTTTGATTTAGAGTTCCAAATGCATGTATCCCTGGAGGGGAAAATGAAGTGAAACCTAAAAATTCAAAGTTTTCCTGCAAACGAACGTTTCAATGGAGAAGCACGAAATTTGAACAGCCAAAGACAACTTGTACAGTTATCTCTCCTGTCGAATATCAAGAAGATCGGGTGAAACAATATTAGCTGAGATTCCAGTAAACTCATAGTACTACGGAAGCTCTGCAAACACTTTAAAATGAAAGTATATTTTCCTTGCCACTGCTTAGGGCTACTTCATCAGGAAACAAATGATAGAGAGTGCACTGAGAACTAACTGAGTGAGTCAAGTTTCATGCAGCTAGTACAAACCGTGTTTGAGTTAGAGTTCCAAATGCATGTATCCCTAAAGAGGAAAATGAAGTCAAACCTAAGATTTCAAAGTCTTCCTGCAAACGAACTATTCAACCTAGAAGATCTAAATTTGGGCAGCCAAATGCAACCGGTATACTTATCTTTCCTGACAAGTTAACAACAAGTTAGGGTGAAAAATTATTTGCTGAGATTCCAGGAAACTCAAAGTTCTGTGGAATCACTGCAAATGCATTCCAATGAAAGTTTCTTGCCCTTGCCTCTGCTTAGGGTTACTTCAACAGAAATCAAAGCATAGAGATCGCACTGAGAACTAGTTGAGTGAGTTTCAGTTTCAAGCAGCTGGCATAAACCGTGTTTGGTTTATAAATCCAAATGCATACGTCCCTGTAAGGAAAAGTGAAGTGAAACCTATTAATTCAAAGTGTTCCTGCACACGAACTTTTCCACCTAAAAGAACGAAATTTGGGTAGCTAAGTGCAACTGGTATACTCATCTTTCCTGACGAGGATCATCAAGATCAGGTGAGTAAATAGTTGCAGAGATTCCAGTTAACTTGGAGCTCTGTTGAAGCTCTGGAAATGCTTTCTAAGGAAAGCGTATGTACCTCGCCTAAACTTAGGACCACTTGAACAGGGAACAAAGCACCGAGAGCACACCAGGAACTAACTGAGTGAGTCAAGCTTCAAGCTGCTAGCACAAACAGTGTTTGATTTAGAGTTCCCAATGCATGCATTCCTATAGGTGAAAATGAAGAGAAACCCCCCAAATTCAATGTCTTCCTGAAAGCAAATGCTTCATCTTAGAAGAACGAAATTTTGGCAGCCAAATGCAACTGGTATACTCATCTTTCTTACCTAGTATCAACAAGATCAATGAAAAAATATTTGCTGAAATTCCGGTAAACTTGGGAGTTTTGTGGAAGCTCTGCAAACACTTATATAAGAAAGCGTATTTTCCTTGCGTCTGCTTGGGGATACTGCAGCAGGGGACATTGCATAGAGAGTACACTGAGAACTCATTGAGTGAGCCAAGTTTCCAAGAGGTATCACAAACTGTGTTTGATTTAGCATTCCAAATGCATGTATTCATATAGGGAAAAAAATAGTGAAACCTAAAAATTCAAAGTGTTCCTGCAAAGGAACTCTTCAACATAAGATTACGAAATTTGGGCTGCCAAGTGCAACCCATATACTCATTTTTGCTGCCAAGTATCAACAAGATCGGGTGAAAAAACATTTGCTGAGAGTCCAGTAAACTCTGAGTTCTGTGGATGCTCTGCAAACACTTTCAAATGAAAGTCTATTTTTCTTTGCTCTGCTTAGGGGTACATAAACCGGTAACAAAGCATAGAGAGAAGAATGAGAATTCATTCAGTGAGTCAAGTTTCAAGCAGCTAGCACAAACCGTGTTTGATTTAGATGTTCAAAAGCATGTATCCCTATAGGGGAAAAGGCAGTAAAACCTAAATATTCAAAGTCATCCTGCAAAGGAATGATTCAACCTAGCAGAACAAAATTTGTGCAGCCAAGCCCAACTGGTATACACATTTTTCCTACCAAGTATCACCAAGATAGGGTGACAAAATATTTGCTGAGGTTTCAGTAATCTCTGAGTTTTTTGGAAGCTCGGTGAATACTTTCCAAAGAAAGTGTGTTTTCCTTGCCTCTGCTTAGGGCTACTTCAACAGGGAACAAGGCATAGAGAGTGCACTGAGAACTTGTTGAGTGAGTCAAGTTACAAGCACACAGCAAAAACCGTGTTTGATTTAGAGTTCCAAATGCATGTATCCCTGGAGGGGAAAATGAAGTGAAACCTAAAAATTCAAAGTTTTCCTGCAAACGAACGTTTCAATCGAGAAGCACGAAATTTGAACAGCCAAGGAAACTTGTATAGTTATCTCTCCTGTCGAATATCAAGAAGATCGGGTGAAACAATATTAGCTGAGATTCCAGTAAACTCCTAGTACCACGGAAGCTCTGCAAACACTTTAAAATGAAAGTATATTTTCCTTGCCGCTGCTTAGGGCTACTTCATCAGGAAACAAAGCATAGAGAGTGCACTGAGAACTAACTGAGTGAGTCAAGTTTCATGCAGCTAGTACAAACCGTGTTTGAGTTAGAGTTCCAAATGCATGTATCCCTAAAGGGGAAAATGAAGTGAAACCTAAGATTTCAAAGTCTTCCTGCAAACGAACTATTCAACCTAGAAGATCTAAATTTGGGCAGCCAAATGCAACCGGTATACTTATCTTTCCTGTTTAGTTAACAACAAGTTATGGTGAAAAAATATTTGCTGAGATTCCAGGAAACTCAAAGTTCTGTGGAATCACTGCAAATGCTTTCCAATGAAAGTTTCCTGCCCTTGCCTCTGCTTAGGGTTACTTCAACAGAAATCAAACAAAGAGATCGCACTGAGAACTAGTTGAGTGAGTTTCAGTTTCAAGCAACTTGCATAAACTGTGTTTGGTTTATAATTCCAAATGCATACGTCCCTGTAAGGAAAAGTGAAGTG
The DNA here is from genome assembly GCF_021218885.2 of Marmota monax. NCBI lineage: Eukaryota > Metazoa > Chordata > Mammalia > Rodentia > Sciuridae > Marmota > Marmota monax. The sequence goes on from NW_026692641.1 coordinate 189,779, forward strand.
AAACCTAAAAATTCAAAGTGTTCCTGCACACGAACTTTTCCACCTAGAAGAACGAAATTTGGGTAGCTAAGTGCAACTGGTATACTCATCTTTCCTGACCAGGATCATCAAGATCAGGTGAGTAAATAGTTGCAGAGATTCCAGTTAACTTGGAGCTCTGTTGAAGCTCTGGAAATGCTTTCTAAGGAAAGCGTATGTTCCTCGCCTCCACTTAGGGCCACTTCAACAGGGAACAAAGCACAGAGAGCACACCAGGAACTAACTGAGTGATTCAAGCTTCAAGCAGCTAGCACAAACAGTGTTTGATTTAGAGTTCCCAATGCATGTATTCCTATAGGTGAAAATGAAGAGAAACCCCCCAAATTCAATGTCTTCCTGAAAGCAAATGCTTCATCTTAGAAGAACGAAATTTTGGCAGCCAAATGCAACTGGTATACTCATCTTTCTTACCTACTATCAACAAGATCAAGTGAAAAAATATTCGCTGAAATTCCAGTAAACTTGGGAGTTTTGTGGAAGCTCTGCAAACACTTACATAAGAAAGCGTATTTTCCTTGTATCTGCTTGGGGATACTGCAGCAGGGGACAATGCCTAGAGAGTGCACTGAGAACTCATTGAGTGAGCCAAGTTTCCAAGTTGTATCACAAACTGTGTTTGATTTAGCATTCCAAATGCATGTATTCATATAGGAAAAAAGAAGTGAAACCTAAAAATTCAAAGTCTTCCTGCAAAGGAACTCTTCAACATAAGATTACGAAATTTGGGCTGCCAAGTGCAACCCATATACTCATTTTTGCTGTCAAGTATCAACAAGATCGGGTGAAAAAACATTTGCTGAGAGTCCAGTAATCTCTGAGTTCTGTGGATGCTCTACAAACACTTTCAAATGAAAGTCTATTTTTCTTTGCTCTGCTTAGGCGTACATAAACTGGTATCAAAGCATAGAGAGCAGAATGGGAATTCATTCAGTGAGTCAAGTTTCAAGCAGCTAGCACAAACCGTGATTGACTTAGATGTTCAAAGGCATGTATCCCTATAGGGGAAAAGTTAGTAAAACCTAAATATTCAAAGTCATCCTGCAAAGGAATGATTCAACCTAGCAGAACAAAATTTGTGCAGCCAAGTGCAACTGGTATACACATTTTTCCTACCAAGTATCAACAAGATAGGGTGACAAAATATTTGCTGAGGTTTCAGTAATCTCTGAGCTTTTTGGAAGCTCGGTGAATACTTTCCAAAGAAAGTGTGTTTTCCTTGCCTCTGCTTAGGGCTACTTCAACAGGGAACAAGGCATTTAGAGTGCACTGGGAACTAGTTGAGTGAGTCAAGTTACAAGCACACAGCAAAAACCGTGTTTGATTTAGAGTTCCAAATGCATGTATCCCTATAGGGGAAAATGAAGTGAAACCTAAAAATTCAAAGTTTTCCTGCAAACGAACGTTTCAATCGAGAAGCACGAAATTTGAACAGCCAAGGACAACTTGTATAGTTATCTCTCCTGTCGAATATCAAGAAGATCGGGTGAAACAATATTAGCTGAGATTCCAGGAAACTCCTAGTACCACGGAAGCTCTGCAAACACTTTAAAATGAAAGTATATTTTCCTTGCCGCTGCTTAGGGCTACTTCATCAGGAAAAGAAGCATAGAGAGTTCACTGAGAACTAACTGAGTGAGTCAAGTTTCATGCAGCTAGTACAAACCGTGTTTGAGTTAGAGTTCCAAATTCATGTATCCCTATAGGGGAAAATGAAATGAAACCTAAGATTTCAAAGTCTTCTGCAAACGAACTATTCAACCTAGAAGATCTAAATTTGGGCAGCCAAATGCAACCGGTATACTTATCTTTCCTGTCGAGTTAACAACAAGTTAGGGTGAAAAAATATTTGCTGTGATTCCAGGAAACTCAAAGTTCTGTGGAATCACTGCAAATGCTTTCCAATGAAAGTTTCTTGCCCTTGCCTCTGCTTAGGGTTACTTCAACAGAATTCAAAGCATAGAGATCGCTCTGAGAACTAGTTGAGTGAGTTTCATTTTCAAGCAGCTGGCATAAACCGTGTTTGGTTTATAATTCCGAATGCATACGTCCCTGTTAGGAAAAGTGACGTGAAACCTATTAATTCAAAGTGTTCCTGCACACGAACTTTTCCACCTAGAAGAACGAAATTTGGGTAGCTAAGTGCAACTGGTATACTCATCTTTCCTGACGAGGATCATCAAGATCAGGTGAGTAAATAGTTGCAGAGATTCCAGTTAACTTGGAGCTCTGTTGAAGCTCTGGAAATGCTTCCTAAGGAAAGCGTATGTACCTCGCCTAAACTTAGGACCACTTCAACAGGGAACAAAGCACCGAGAGCACACCAGGAACTAACTGAGTGAGTCAAGCTTCAAGCTGCTAGCACAAACAGTGTTTGATTTAGAGTTCCCAATGCATGTATTCCTATAGGTGAAAATGAAGAGAAACCCCCCAAATTCAATGTCTTCCTGAAAGCAAATGCTTCATCTCAGAAGAACGAAATTTTGGCAGCCAAATGCAACTGGTATACTCATCTTTCTTACCTAGTATCAACAAGATCAAGTGAAAAAAATATTCGCTGAAATTCCAGTAAACTTGGGAGTTTTGTGGAAGCTCTGCAAACACTTACATAAGAAAGCGTATTTTCCTTGCGTCTGCTTGGGGATACTGCAGCAGGGGACAATGCATAGAGAGTGCACTGAGAACTCATTGAGTGAGCCAAGTTTCCAAGAGGTATCACAAACTGTGTTTGATTTAGCATTCCAAATGCATGTATTCATATAGGGAAAAAAGAAGTGAAACCTAAAAATTCAAAGTGTTCCTGCAAAGGAACTCTTCAACATAAGATTACGAAATTTGGGCTGCCAAGTGCAACCCATATACTCATTTTTGCTGCCAAGTATCAACAAGATCGGGTGAAAAAACATTTGCTGAGAGTCCAGTAATCTCTGAGTTCTGTGGATGCTCTACAAACACTTTCAAATGAAAGTTTATTTTTCTTTGCTCTGCTTAGGGGTACATAAACTGGTATCAAAGCATAGAGAGCAGAATGGGAATTCATTCAGTGAGTCAAGTTTCAAGCAGCAAGCACAAACCGTGATTGATTTACATGTTCAAAGGCATGTATCCCTATAGGGGAAAAGTTAGTAAAACCTAAATATTCAAAGTTATCCTGCAAAGGAATGATTCAACGTAGCAGAACAAAATTTGTGCAGCCAAGTGCAACTGGTATACACATTTTTCCTACCAAGTATCAACAAGATAGGGTGACAAAATATTTGCTGAGGTTTCAGTAATCTCTGAGCTTTTTGGAAGCTCGGTGAATACTTTCCAAAGAAAGTGTGTTTTCCTTGCCTCTGCTTAGGGCTACTTCAACAGGGAACAAGGCATTTAGAGTGCACTGGGACCTAGTTGAGTGAGTCAAGTTACAAGCACACAGCAAAAACCTTGTTTTATTTAGAGTTCCAAATGCATGTATCCCTATAGTGGAAAATGAAGTGAAACCTGAAAATTCAAAGTTTTCCTGCAAACGAACGTTTCAATCGAGAAGCACGAAATTTGAACAGCCAAGGAAAACTTGTATAGTTATCTCTCCTGTCGAATATCAAGAAGATTGGGTGAAACAATATTAGCTGAGATTCCAGTAAACTCCTAGTACCACGGAAGCTCTGCAAACACTTTAAAATGAAAGTATATTTTCCTTGCCGCTGCTTAGGGCTACTTCATCAGGAAACAAAGCATAGAGAGTGCACTGAGAACTGAGTGAATCAAGTTTCATGCAGCTAGCACAAACCGTGTTTGATTTAGATGTTCAAAAGCATGTATCCCTATAGGGGAAAAGGTAGAAAAACCTAAATATTCAAAGTCGTCCTGCAAAGGAATGATTCAACCTAGCAGGACAAAATTGTGCAGCCAAGTGCAACTGGTATACACATTTTTCCTACCAAGTATCAACAAGAGAGGGTGACACAATATTTGCTGAGGTTTCAGTAATCTCTGAGCTTTTTGGAAGCTAGGTGAATACTTTCCAAAAAAGTGTGTTTTCCTTGCTTCTGCTTAGGGCTACTTCAACAGGGAACAAGGCATAGAGAGTGCACTGAGAACTAGTTGAGTGAGTCAAGTTACAAGCACACAGCAAAAACCGTGTTTGATTTAGAGTTCCAAATGCATGTATCCCTATAGGGGAAAATGAAGTGAAACCTAAAAATTCAAAGTTTTCCTGCAAACGAACGTTTCAATCGAGAAGCACGAAATTTGAACAGCCTAGGACAACTTGTACAGTTATCTCTCCTGTCGAATATCAAGAAGATCGGGTGAAACATTATTAGCTGAGATTCCAGTAAACTCATAGTACTAAGGAAGCTCTGCAAACACTTTAAAACGAAAGTATATTTTCCTTGCCGCTGCTTAGGGCTACTTCATCAGGAAACAACGCATAGAGAGTGCACTGAAAACTAACTGAGGGAGTCAAGTTTCATGCAGCTAGTACAAACCGTGTTTGAGTTAGAGTTCCAAATGCATGTATCCCTATAGGGGAAAATGAAGTGAAACCTAAGATTTCAAAGTCTTCCTGCAAACGAACTATTCAACCTAGAATATCTAAATTTGGGCAGCCAAATGCAACCGGTATACTTATCTTTCCTGTTGAGTTAACAACAAGTTATGGTGAAAAAATATTTGCTGAGATTCCAGGAAACTCAAAGTTCTGTGGAATCACTGCAAATGCTTTCCAATGAAAGTTTCTTGCCCTTGCCTCTGCTTAGGGTTACTTCAACAGAAATCAAAGCATAGACATCCCACTGAGAACTAGTTGAGTGAGTTTCAGTTTCAAGCACACAGCATAAACCGTGTTTGGTTTATACTTCCAAATGCATACGTCCCTGTAAGGAAAAGTGACGTGAAACCTAAAAATTCAAAGTGTTCCTGCACACGAACTTTTCCACCTAGAAGAACGAAATTTGGGTAGCTAAGTGCAACTGGTATACTCATCTTTCCTGACGAGGATCATCAAGATCAGGTGAGTAAATAGTTGCAGAGATTCCAGTTAACTTGGAGCTCTGTTGAAGCTCTGGAAATGCTTTCTAAGGAAAGCGTATGTTCCTCGCCTCCACTTAGGGCCACTTCAACAGGGAACAAAGCACAGAGAGCACACCAGGAACTAACTGAGTGATTCAAGCTTCAAGCAGCTAGCACAAACAGTGTTTGATTTAGAGTTCCCAATGCATGTATTCCTATAGGTGAAAATGAAGAGAAACCCCCCAAATTCAATGTCTTCCTGAAAGCAAATGCTTCATCTTAGAACAACGAAATTTTGGCAGCCAAATGCAACTGGTATACTCATCTTTCTTACCTAGTATCAACAAGATCAAGTGAAAAAATATTCGCTGAAATTCCAGTAAACTTGGGAGTTTTGTGGAAGCTCTGCAAACACTTACATAAGAAAGCGTATTTTCCTTGCCTCTGCTTGGGGATACTGCAGCAGGGGACAATGCATAGAGAGTGCACTGAGAACTAATTGATTGAGCCAAGTTTCCAAGAGGTATCACAAACTGTGTTTGTTTTAGCATTCCAAATACATGTATTCATATAGGGAAAAAAGAACTGAAACCTAAAAATTCAAAGTGTTCCTGCAAAGGAACTCTTCAACATAAGATTACGAAATTTGGGCTGCCAAGTGCAACCCATATACTCATTTTTGCTGCCAAGTATCAACAAGATCGGGTGAAAAAACATTTGCTGAGAGTCCAGTAAACTCTGAGTTCTGTGGATGCTCTGCAAACACTTTCAAATGAAAGTCTATTTTTCTTTGCTCTGCTTAGGGGTACATAAACCGGTAACAAAGCATAGAGAGCACAATGAGAATTCATTCAGTGAGTCAAGTTTCAAGCAGCTAGCACAAACCGTGTTTGATTTAGATGTTCCAATGCATGTATCCCTATAGGGGAAAAGGTAGTAAAACCTAAATATTCAAAGTCATCCTGCAAAGGAATGATTCAACCTAGCAGAACAAAATTTGTGCAGCCAAGCACAACTGGTATACACATTTTTCCTACCAAGTATCAACAAGATAGGGTGACAAAATGTTTGCTGAGGTTTCAGTAATCTCTGAGTTTTTTGGAAGCTCGGTGAATACTTTCCAAAGAAAGTGTGTTTTCCTTGCCTCTGCTTAGGGCTACTTCAACAGGGAACAAGGCATAGAGAGTGCACTGAGAACTTGTTGAGTGAGTTAAGTTACAAGCACACAGCAAAAACCGTGTTTGATTTAGAGTTCCAAATGCATGTATCCCTGGAGGGGAAAATGAAGTGAAACCTAAAAATTCAAAGTTTTCCTGCAAACGAACGTTTCAATGGAGAAGCACGAAATTTGAACAGCCAAAGACAACTTGTACAGTTATCTCTCCTGTCGAATATCAAGAAGATCGGGTGAAACAATATTAGCTGAGATTCCAGTAAACTCATAGTACTACGGAAGCTCTGCAAACACTTTAAAATGAAAGTATATTTTCCTTGCCACTGCTTAGGGCTACTTCATCAGGAAACAAATGATAGAGAGTGCACTGAGAACTAACTGAGTGAGTCAAGTTTCATGCAGCTAGTACAAACCGTGTTTGAGTTAGAGTTCCAAATGCATGTATCCCTGTAGGGGAAAATGAAGTCAAACCTAAGATTTCAAAGTCTTCCTGCAAACGAACTATTCAACCTAGAAGATCTAAATTTGGGCAGCTAAATGCAACCGGTATACTTATCTTTCCTGACAAGTTAACAACAAGTTAGGGTGAAAAATTATTTGCTGAGATTCCAGGAAACTCAAAGTTCTGTGGAATCACTGCAAATGCATTCCAATGAAAGTTTCTTGCCCTTGCCTCTGCTTAGGGTTACTTCAACAGAAATCAAAGCATAGAGATCGCACTGAGAACTAGTTGAGTGAGTTTCAGTTTCAAGCAGCTGGCATAAACCGTGTTTGGTTTATAAATCCAAATGCATACGTCCCTGTAAGGAAAAGTGAAGTGAAACCTAAAAATTCAAAGTGTTCCTGCACACGAACTTTTCCACCTAAAAGAACGAAATTTGGGTAGCTAAGTGCAACTGGTATACTCATCTTTCCTGACGAGGATCATCAAGATCAGGTGAGTAAATAGTTGCAGAGATTCCAGTTAACTTGGAGCTCTGTTGAAGCTCTGGAAATGCTTTCTAAGGAAAGCGTATGTACCTCGCCTCCACTTAGGACCACTTCAACAGGGAACAAAGCACAGAGAGCACACCAGAAACTAACTGAGTGAGTCAAGCTTCAAGCAGCTAGCACAAACAGTGTTTGATTTAGAGTTCCCAATGCATGCATTCCTATAGGTGAAAATGAAGAGAAACCCCCCAAATTCAATGTCTTCCTGAAAGCAAATGCTTCATCTTAGAAGAACGAAATTTTGGCAGCCAAATGCAACTGGTATACTCATCTTTCTTACCTAGTATCAACAAGATCAATGAAAAAATATTCGCTGAAATTCCGGTAAACTTGGGAGTTTTGTGGAAGCTCTGCAAACACTTATATAAGAAAGCGTATTTTCCTTGCGTCTGCTTGGGGATACTGCAGCAGGGGACATTGCATAGAGAGTACACTGAGAACTCATTGAGTGAGCCAAGTTTCCAAGAGGTATCACAAACTGTGTTTGATTTAGCATTCCAAATGCATGTATTCATATAGGGAAAAAAATAGTGAAACCTAAAAATTCAAAGTGTTCCTGCAAAGGAACTCTTCAACATAAGATTACGAAATTTGGGCTGCCAAGTGCAACCCATATACTCATTTTTGCTGCCAAGTATCAACAAGATCGGGTGAAAAAACATTTGCTGAGAGTCCAGTAAACTCTGAGTTCTGTGGATGCTCTGCAAACACTTTCAAATGAAAGTCTATTTTTCTTTGCTCTGCTTAGGGGTACATAAACCGGTAACAAAGCATAGAGAGAAGAATGAGAATTCATTCAGTGAGTCAAGTTTCAAGCAGCTAGCACAAACCGTGTTTGATTTAGATGTTCAAAAGCATGTATCCCTATAGGGGAAAAGGCAGTAAAACCTAAATATTCAAAGTCATCCTGCAAAGGAATGATTCAACCTAGCAGAACAAAATTTGTGCAGCCAAGCGCAACTGGTATACACATTTTTCCTACCAAGTATCACCAAGATAGGGTGACAAAATATTTGCTGAGGTTTCAGTAATCTCTGAGTTTTTTGGAAGCTCGGTGGATACTTTCCAAAGAAAGTGTGTTTTCCTTGCCTCTGCTTAGGGCTACTTCAACAGGGAACAAGGCATAGAGAGTGCACTGAGAACTTGTTGAGTGAGTCAAGTTACAAGCACACAGCAAAAACCGTGTTTGATTTAGAGTTCCAAATGCATGTATCCCTGGAGGGGAAAATGAAGTGAAACCTAAAAATTCAAAGTTTTCCTGCAAACGAACGTTTCAATCGAGAAGCACGAAATTTGAACAGCCAAGGAAACTTGTATAGTTATCTCTCCTGTCGAATATCAAGAAGATCGGGTGAAACAATATTAGCTGAGATTCCAGTAAACTCCTAGTACCACGGAAGCTCTGCAAACACTTTAAAATGAAAGTATATTTTCCTTGCCGCTGCTTAGGGCTACTTCATCAGGAAAAGAAGCATAGAGAGTTCACTGAGAACTAACTGAGTGAGTCAAGTTTCATGCAGCTAGTACAAACCGTGTTTGAGTTAGAGTTCCAAATGCATGTATCCCTAAAGGGGAAAATGAAGTGAAACCTAAGATTTCAAAGTCTTCCTGCAAACGAACTATTCAACCTAGAAGATCTAAATTTGGGCAGCCAAATGCAACCGGTATACTTATCTTTCCTGTCGAGTTAACAACAAGTTAGGGTGAAAAATTATTTGCTGAGATTCCAGGAAACTCAAAGTTCTGTGGAATCACTGCAAATGCTTTCCAATGAAAGTTTCTTGCCCTTGCCTCTGCTTAGGGTTACTTCAACAGAAGTCAAAGCATAGAGATCGCACTGAGAACTAGTTGAGTGAGTTTCAGTTTCAAGCAGCTGGCATAAACCGTGTTTGGTTTATAAATCCAAATGCATACGTCCCTGTAAGGAAAAGTGAAGTGAAACCTAAAAATTCAAAGTGTTCCTGCACACGAACTTTTCCACCTAGAAGAACGAAATTTGGGTAGCTAAGTGCAACTGGTATACTCATCTTTCCTGACCAGGATCATCAAGATCAGGTGAGTAAATAGTTGCAGAGATTCCAGTTAACTTGGAGCTCTGTTGAAACTCTGGAAATGCTTTCTAAGGAAAGCATATGTTCCTCGCCTCCACTTAGGACCACTTCAACAGGGAACAAAGCACCGAGAGCACACCAGGAACTAATTGAGTGAGTCAAGCTTCAAGCTGCTAGCACAAACAGTGTTTGATTTAGAGTTCCCAATGCATGTATTCCTATAGGTGAAAATGAAGAGAAACCCCCCAAATTCAATGTCTTCCTGAAAGCAAATGCTTCATCTTAGAAGAACGAAATTTTGGCAGCCAAATGCAACTGGTATACTCATCTTTCTTACCTAGTATCAACAAGATCAAGTGAAAAAATATTCGCTGAAATTCCAGTAAACTTGGGAGTTTTGTGGAAGCTCTGCAAACACTTACATAAGAAAGCATATTTTCCTTGCCTCTGCTTGGGGATACTGCAGCAGGGGACAATGCATAGAGAGTGCACTGAGAACTCATTGAGTGAGCCAAGTTTCCAAGAGGTATCACAAACTGTGTTTGATTTAGCATTCCAAATGCATGTATTCATATAGGGAAAAAAGAAGTGAAACATAAAATTTCAAAGTCTTCCTGCAAAGGAACTCTTCAACATAAGATTACGAAATTTGGGCTGCCAAGTGCAACCCATATACTCATTTTTGCTGCCAAGTATCAACAAGATCGGGTGAAAAAACATTTGCTGAGAGTCCAGTAAACTCTGAGTTCTGTGGATGCTCTGCAAACACTTTCAAATGAAAGTCTATTTTTCTTTGCTCTGCTTAAGGGTACATAAACCGGTAACAATGCATAGAGAGCAGAATGAGAATTCATTCAGTGAGTCAAGTTTCAAGCAGCTAGCACAAACCGTGTTTGATTTAGATGTTCCAAAGCATGTATCCCTATAGGGGAAAAGGTAGTAAAACCTAAATATTCAAAGTCATCCTGCAAAGGAATGATTCAACCTAGCAGAACAAAATTTGTGCAGCCAAGCGCAACTGGCATACACATTTTTTCCTACCAAGTATCAACAAGATAGGGTGACAAAATATTTGCTGAGGTTTCAGTAATCTCTGAGTTTCTTGGAAGCTCGGGGTATACTTTCCAAAGAAAGTGTGTTTTCCTTGCCTCTGCTTAGGGCTACTTCAACAGGGAACAAGGCATAGAGAGTGCACTGAGAACTAGTTGAGTGAGTCAAGTTACAAGCACACAGCAAAAACCGTGTTTGATTTAGAGTTCCAAATGCATGTATCCCTATAGGGGAAAATGAAGTGAAACCTAAAATTCAAAGTTTTCCTGCAAATGAACGTTTCAATCGAGAAGCACGAAATTTGAACAGCCAAGGACAACTTGTATAGTTATCTCTCCTGTCGAATATCAAGAAGATCGGGTGAAACAATATTAGCTGAGATTCCAGTAAACTCATAGTACTACGGAAGCTCTGCAAACACTTTAAAATGAAAGTATATTTTCCTTGCCACTGCTTAGGGCTACTTCATCAGGAAACAAAGCATAGAGAGTGCACTGAGAACTAACTGAGTGAGTCAAGTTTCATGCAGCTAGCACAAACCGTGTTTGATTTAGATGTTCAAAAGCATGTATCCCTATAGGGGAAAAGGTAGAAAAACCTAAATATTCAAAGTCATCCTGCAAAGGAATGATTCAACCTAGCAGAACAAAATTTGTGCAGCCAAGTGCAACTGGTATACACATTTTTCCTACCAAGTATCAACAAGATAGGGTGACAAAATATTTGCTGAGGTTTCAGTAATCTCTGAGCTTTTTGGAAGCTCGGTGAATACTTTCCAAAGAAAGTGTGTTTTCCTTGCCTCTGCTTAGGGCTACTTCAACAGGGAACAAGGCATAGAGAGTGCACTGAGAACTAGTTGAGTGAGTCAAGTTACAAGCACACAGCAAAAACCGTGTTTGATTTAGAGTTCCAAATGCATGTATCCCTATAGGGGAAAATGAAGTGAAACCTAAAAATTCAAAGTTTTCCTGCAAACGAACGTTTCAATCGAGAAGCACGAAATTTGAACAGCCTAGGACAACTTGTACAGTTATCTCTCCTGTCGAATATCAAGAAGATCGGGTGAAACATTATTAGCTGAGATTCCAGTAAACTCATAGTACTACGGAAGCTCTGCAAACACTTTAAAACGAAAGTATATTTTCCTTGCCGCTGCTTAGGGCTACTTCATCAGGAAACAACGCATAGAGAGTGCACTGAAAACTAACTGAGTGAGTCAAGTTTCATGCAGCTAGTACAAACCGTGTTTGAGTTAGAGTTCCAAATGCATGTATCCCTAAAGGGGAAAATGAAGTGAAACCTAAGATTTCAAAGTCTTCCTGCAAACGAACTATTCAACCTAGAAGATCTAAATTTGGGCAGCCAAATGCAACTGGTATACTTATCTTTCCTGTTGAGTTAACAACAAGTTATGGTGAAAAAATATTTGCTGAGATTCCAGGAAACTCAAAGTTCTGTGGAATCACTGCAAATGCTTTCCAATGAAAGTTTCTTGCCCTTGCCTCTGCTTAGGGTTACTTCAACAGAATTCAAAGCATAGAGATCGCACTGAGAACTAGTTGAGTGAGTTTCATTTTCAAGCAGCTGGCATAAACCGTGTTTGGTTTATAATTCCAAATGCATACGTCCCTGTAAGGAAAAGTGAAGTGAAACCTAAAAATTCAAAGTGTTCCTGCACACGAACTTTTCCACCTAGAAAACGAAATTTGGGTAGCTAAGTGCAACTGGTATACTCATCTTTCCTGACCAGGATCATCAAGATCAGGTGAGTAAATAGTTGCAGAGATTCCAGTTAACTTGGAGCTCTGTTGAAGCTCTGGAAATGCTTTCTAAGGAAAGCGTATGTTCCTCGCCTCCACTTAGGACCACTTGAACAGAGAACAAAGCACAGAGAGCACACCAGAAACTAACTGAGTGAGTCAAGATTCAAGCAGCTAGCACAAACAGTGTTTGATTTAGAGTTCCCAATGCATGTATTCCTATAGGTGAAAATGAAGAGAAACCCCCCAAATTCAACGTCTTCCTGAAAGCAAATGCTTCATCTTAGAAGAACGAAATTTTGGCAGCCAAATGCAACTGGTATACTCATCTTTCTTACCTGGTATCAACAAGATCAAGTGAAAAAATATTCGCTGAAATTCCAGTAAATTTGGGAGTTTTGTGGAAGCTCTGCAAACACTTACATAAGAAAGCGTATTTTCCTTGTATCTGCTTGGGGATACTGCAGCAGGGGACAATGCATAGAGAGTGCACTGAGAACTCATTGAGTGAGCCAAGTTTCCAAGTTGTATCACAAACTGTGTTTGATTTAGCATTCCAAATGCATGTATTCATATAGGAAAAAAGAAGTGAAACCTAAAAATTCAAAGTCTTCCTGCAAAGGAACTCTTCAACATAAGATTACGAAATTTGGGCTGCCAAGTGCAACCCATATACACATTTTTGCTGTTAAGTATCAACAAGATCGGGTGAAAAAACATTTGCTGAGAGTCCAGTAATCTCTGAGTTCTGTGGATGCTCTACAAACACTTTCAAATGAAAGTGTATTTTTCTTTGCTCTGCTTAAGGGTACATAAACTGGTATCAAAGCATAGAGAGCAGAATGGGAATTCATTCAGTGAGTCAAGTTTCAAGCAGCTAGCACAAACAGTGATTGATTTAGATGTTCAAAGGCATGTATCCCTATAGGGGAAAAGTTAGTAAAACCTAAATATTCAAAGTCATCCAGCAAAGGAATGATTCAACGTAGCAGAACAAAATTTGTGCAGCCAAGTGCAACTGGTATACACATTTTTCCTACCAAGTATCAACAAGATAGGGTGACAAAATATTTGCTGAGGTTTCAGTAATCTCTGACTTTTTGGAAGCTCGGTGAATACTTTCCAAAGAAAGTGTGTTTTCCTTGCCTCTGCTTAGGGCTACTTCAACAGGGAACAAGGCATAGAGAGTGCACTGAGAACTAGTTGAGTGAGTCAAGTTACAAGCACACAGCAAAAACCGTGTTTGATTTAGAGTTCCAAACGCATGTATCCCTATAGGGGAAAATGAAGTGAAACCTAAAAATTCAAAGTTTTCCTGCAAACGAACGTTTCAATCGAGAAGCACGAAATTTGAACAGCCAAGGACAACTTGTATAGTTATCTCTCCTGTCGAATATCAAGAAGATCGGGTGAAACAATATTAGCTGAGATTCCAGTAAACTCATAGTACTACGGAAGCTCTGCAAACACTTTAAAATGAAAGTATATTTTCCTTGCCGCTGCTTAGGGCTACTTCATCAGGAAACAACGCATAGAGAGTGCACTGAAAACTAACTGAGTGAGTCAAGTTTCATGCAGCTAGTACAAACCGTGTTTTAGTTAGATTTCCAAATGCATGTATCCCTATAGGGGAAAATGAAGTGAAACCTAAGATTTCAAAGTCTTCCTGCAAACGAACTATTCAACCTAGAAGATCTAAATTTGGGCAGCCAAATGCAACCGGTATACTTATCTTTCCTGTCGAGTTAACAACAAGTTAGGGTGAAAAAATATTTGCTGAGATTCCAGGAAACTCAAAGTTCTGTGGAATCACTGCAAATGCTTTCCAATGAAAGTTTCTTGCCCTTGCCTCTGCTTAGGGTTACTTCAACAGAAATCAAAGCATAGAGATCCCACTGAGAACTAGTTGAGTGAGTTTCAGTTTCAAGCACACAGCATAAACCGTGTTTGGTTTATAATTCCAAATGCATACGTCCCTGTAAGGAAAAGTGACGTGAAACCTAAAAATTCAAAGTGTTCCTGCACACGAACTTTTCCACCTAGAAGAACGAAATTTGGGTAGCTAAGTGCAACTGGTATACTCATCTTTCCTGACCAGGATCATCAAGATCAGGTGAGTAAATAGTTGCAGAGATTCCAGTTAACTTGGAGCTCTGTTGAAGCTCTGGAAATGCTTTCTAAGGAAAGCGTATGTTCCTCGCCTCCACTTAGGACCACTTCAACAGGGAACAAAGCACAGAGAGCACACCAGGAACTAACTGAGTGAGTCAAGCTTCAAGCAGCTAGCACAAACAGTGTTTGATTTAGAGTTCCCAATGCATGTATTCCTATAGGTGAAAATGAAGAGAAACCCCCCAAATTCAATGTCTTCCTGAAAGCAAATGCTTCATCTTAGAAGAACGAAATTTTGGCAGCCAAATGCAACTGGTATACTCATCTTTCTTACCTAGTATCAACAAGATCAAGTGAAAAAATATTCGCTGAAATTCCAGTAAACTTGGGAGTTTTGTGGAAGCTCTGCAAACACTTACATAAGAAAGCGTATTTTCCTTGCCTCTGCTTGGGGATACTGCAGCAGGGGACAATGCATAGAGAGTGCACTGAGAACTCATTGAGTGAGCCAAGTTTCCAAGAGGTATCACAAACTGTGTTTGATTTAGCATTCCAAATGCATGTATTCATATAGGGAAAAAAGAAGTGAAACCTAAAAATTCAAAGTGTTCCTGCAAAGGAACTCTTCAACATAACATTACGAAATTTGGGCTGCCAAGTGCAACCCATATACTCATTTTTGCTGCCAAGTATCAACAAGATCGGGTGAAAAAACATTTGCTGAGAGTCCAGTAAACTCTGAGTTCTGTGGATGCTCTACAAACACTTTCAAATGAAAGTCTATTTTTCTTTGCTCTGCTTAGGGGTACATAATCCGGTAACAAAGCATAGAGAGCAGAATGAGAATTCATTCAGTGAGTCAAGTTTCAAGCAGCTAGCACAAACCGTGTTTGATTTAGATGTTCCAAAGCATGTATCCCTATAGGGGAAAAGGTAGTAAAACCTAAATATTCAAAGTCATCCTGCAAAGGAATGATTCAACCTAGCAGAACAAAATTTGTGCAGCCAAGCGCAACTGGTATACACATTTTTCCTACCAAGTATCAACAAGATAGGGTGACAAAATATTTGCTGAGGTTTCAGTAATCTCTGAGTTTTTGGAAGCTCGGTGAATACTTTCCAAAGAAAGTGTGTTTTCCTTGCCTCTGCTTAGGGCTACTTCAACAGGGAACAAGGCATAGAGAGTGCACTGAGAACTAGTTGAGTGAGTCAAGTTACAAGCACACAGCAAAAACCGTGTTTGATTTAGAGTTCCAAATGCATGTATCCCTATAGGGGAAAATGAAGTGAAACCTAAAAATTCAAAGTTTTCCTGCAAACGAACGTTTCAATCGAGAAGCACGAAATTTGAACAGCCAAGGACAACTTGTATAGTTATCTCTCCTGTCGAATATCAAGAAGATCGGGTGAAACAATATTAGCTGAGATTCCAGTAAACTCATAGTACTACGGAAGCTCTGCAAACACTTTAAAATGAAAGTATATTTTCCTTGCCGCTGCTTAGGGCTACTTCATCAGGAAACAATGCATAGAGAGTGCACTGAGAACTAACTGAGTGAGTCCAGTTTCATGCAGCTAGTACAAACCGTGTTTGAGTTAGAGTTCCAAATGCATGTATCCCTATAGGGGAAAATGAAGTGAAACCTAAGATTTCAAAGTCTTCTGCAAACGAACTATTCAACCTAGAAGATCTAAATTTGGGCAGCCAAATGCAACCGGTATACTTATCTTTCCTGTCGAGTTAACAACAAGTTAGGGTGAAAAAATATTTGCTGAGATTCCAGGAAACTCAAAGTTCTGTGGAATCACTGCAAATGCTTTCCAATGAAAGTTTCTTGCCCTTGCCTCTGCTTAGGGTTACTTCAACAGAAATCAAAGCATAGAGATCGCACTGAGAACTAGTTGAGTGAGTTTCAGTTTCAAGCAGCTGGCATAAACCGTGTTTGGTTTATAATTCCAAATGCATACGTCCCTGTAAGGAAAAGTGAAGTGAAACCTAAAAATTCAAAGTGTTCCTGCACACGAACATTTCCACCTAGAAGAACGAAATTTGGGTAGCTAAGTGCAACTGGTATACTCATCTTTCCTGACCAGGATCATCAAGATCAGGTGAGTAAATAGTTGCAGAGATTCCAGTTAACTTGGAGCTGTGTTGAAGCTCTGGAAATGCTTTCTAAGGAAAGCGTATGTTCCTCGCATCCACTTAGGACCACTTCAACAGGGAACAAAGCACAGAGAGCACACCAGGAACTAACTGAGTGAGTCAAGCTTCAAGCAGCTAGCACAAACAGTGTTTGATTTAGAGTTCCCAATGCATGTATTCCTATAGGTGAAAATGAAGAGAAACCCCCCAAATTCAATGTCTTCCTGAAAGCAAATGCTTCATCTTAGAAGAACGAAATTTTGGCAGCCAAATGCAACTGGTATACTCATCTTTCTTACCTAGTATCAACAAGATCAAGTGAAAAAATATTCGCTGAAATTCCAGTAAACTTGGGAATTTTGTGGAAGCTCTGCAAACACTTACATAAGAAAGCGTATTTTCCTTGCCTCTGCTTGGGGATACTGCAGCAGGGGACAATGCATAGAGACTGCACTGAGAACTCATTGAGTGAGCCAAGTTTCCAAGAGGTATCACAAACTGTGTTTGATTTAGCATTCCAAATGCATGTATTCATATAGGGAAAAAAGAAGTGAAACCTAAAAATTCAAAGTCTTCCTGCAAAGGAACTCTTCAACATAAGATTACGAAATTTGGGCTGCCAAGTGCAACCCATATACTCATTTTTGCTGCCAAGTATCAACAAGATTGTGTGAAAAAACATTTGCTGAGAGTCCAGTAAACTCTGAGTTCTGTGTATGATCTACAAACACTTAAAAATGAAAGCCTATTTTTCTTTGCTCTGCTTAGGGGTACATAAACCGGTAACAAAGCATAGAGAGCAGAATGAGAATTCATTCAGTGAGTCAAGTTTCAAGCAGCTAGCACAAACCGTGTTTGATTTAGATGTTCAAAAGCATGTATCCCTATAGGGGAAAAGGTAGTAAAACCTAAATATTCAAAGTCATCCTGCAAAGGAATGATTCAACCTAGCAGAACAAAATTTGTGCAGCCAAGCGCAACTGGTATACACATTTTTCCTACCAAGTATCAACAAGATAGGGTGACAAAATATTTGCTGAGGTTTCAGTAATCTCTGAGTTTTTTGGAAGCTCGGTGAATACTTTCCAAAGAAAGTGTGTTTTCCTTGCCTCTGCTTAGGGCTACTTCAACAGGGAACAAGGCATAGAGAGTGCACTGAGAACTAGTTGAGTGAGTCAAGTTACAAGCACACAGCAAAAACCGTGTTTGATTTAGAGTTCCAAATGCATGTATCCCTATAGGGGAAAATGAAGTGAAACCTAAAAATTCAAAGTTTTCCTGCAAACGAACGTTTCAATCGAGAAGCACGAAATTTGAACAGCCAAGGACAACTTGTATAGTTATCTCTCCTGTCGAATATCAAGAAGATCGGGTGAAAGAATATTAGCTGAGATTCCAGTAAACTCATAGTACTACGGAAGCTCTGCAAACACTTTAAAATGAAAGTATATTTTCCTTGCCGCTGCTTAGGGCTACTTCATCAGGAAACAAAGCATAGAGAGTGCACTGAGAACTAACTGAGTGAGTCAAGTTTCATGCAGCTAGTACAAACCGTGTTTGAGTTAGAGTTCCAAATGCATGTATCCCTATAGGGGAAAATGAAGTGAAACCTAAGATTTCAAAGTCTTCCTGCAAACGAACTATTCAACCTAGAAGATCTAAATTTGGGCAGCCAAATGCAACCGGTATACTTATCTTTCCTGTCGAGTTAACAACAAGTTAGGGTGAAAAAATATTTGCTGAGATTCCAGGAAACTCAAAGTTCTGTGGAATCACTGCAAATGCTTTCCAATGAAAGTTTCTTGCCCTTGCCTCTGCTTAGGGTTACTTCAACAGAAATCAAAGCATAGAGATCCCACTGAGAACTAGTTGAGTGAGTTTCAGTTTCAAGCAGCTGGCATAAACCGTGTTTGGTTTATAATTCCAAATGCATACGTCCCTGTAAGGAAAAGTGAAGTGAAACCTAAAAATTCAAAGTGTTCCTGCACACGAACTTTTCCACCTAGAAGAACGAAATTTGGGTAGCTAAGTGCAACTGGTATACTCATCTTTCCTGACCAGGATCATCAAGATCAGGTGAGTAAATAGTTGCAGAGATTCCAGTTAACTTGGAGCTCTGTTGAAGCTCTGGAAATGCTTTCTAAGGAAAGCGTATGTTCCTCGCCTCCACTTAGGACCACTTGAACAGGGAACAAAGCACAGAGAGCACACCAGAAACTAACTGAGTGAGTCAAGCTTCAAGCAGCTAGCACAAACAGTGTTTGATTTAGAGTTCCCAATGCATGTATTCCTATAGGTGAAAATGAAGAGAAACCCCCCAAATTCAACGTCTTCCTGAAAGCAAATGCTTCATCTTAGAAGAACGAAATTTTGGCAGCCAAATGCAACTGGTATACTCATCTTTCTTACCTGGTATCAACAAGATCAAGTGAAAAAATATTCGCTGAAATTCCAGTAAACTTGGGAGTTTTGTGGAAGCTCTGCAAACACTTACATAAGAAAGCGTATTTTCCTTGCCTGTGCTTGGGGATACTGCAGCAGGGGACAATGCATAGAGAGTGCACTGAGAACTCATTGAGTGAGCCAAGTTTCCAAGAGGTATCACAAACTGTGTTTGATTTAGCATTCCAAATGCATGTATTCATATAGGGAAAAAAGAAGTGAAACATAAAAATTCAAAGTCTTCCTGCAAAGGAACTCTTCAACATAAGATTACGAAATTTGGGCTGCCAAGTGCAACCCATATACTCATTTTTGCTGCCAAGTATCAACAAGATCGGGTGAAAAAACATTTGCTGAGAGTCCAGTAAACTCTGAGTTCTGTGGATGCTCTACAAACACTTTCAAATGAAAGTCTATTTTTCTTTGCTCTGCTTAGGGGTACATAAACCGGTAACAAAGCATAGAGAGCAGAATGAGAATTCATTCAGTGAGTCAAGTTTCAAGCAGCTAGCACAAACCGTGTTTGATTTAGATGTTCAAAGCATGTATCCCTATAGGGGAAAAGGTAGTAAAACCTAAATATTCAAAGTCATCCTGCAAAGGAATGATTCAACGTAGCAGAACAAAATTTGTGCAGCCAAGTGCAACTGGTATACACATTTTTCCTACCAAGTATCAACAAGATAGGGTGACAAAATATTTGCTGAGGTTTCAGTAATCTCTGAGTTTCTTGGAAGCTCGGGGTATACTTTCCAAAGAAAGTGTGTTTTCCTTGCCTCTGCTTAGGGCTACTTCAACAGGGAACAAGGCATAGACAGTGCACTGAGAACTAGTTGAGTGAGTCAAGTTACAAGCACACAGCAAAAACCGTGTTTGATTTAGAGTTCCAAATGCATGTATCCCTATAGGGGAAAATGAAGTGAAACCTAAAAATTCAAAGTTTTCCTGCAAATGAACGTTTCAATCGAGAAGCATGAAATTTGAACAGCCAAGGACAACTTGTATAGTTATCTCTCCTGTCGAATATCAAGAAGATCGGGTGAAACAATATTAGCTGAGATTCCAGTAAACTCATAGTACTACGGAAGCTCTGCAAACACTTTAAAATGAAAGTATATTTTCCTTGCCGCTGCTTAGGGCTACTTCATCAGGAAACAAAGCATAGAGAGTGCACTGAGAACTAACTGAGTGAGTCAAGTTTCATGCAGCTAGTACAAACCGTGTTTGAGTTAGAGTTCCAAATGCATGTATCCCTATAGGGGAAAATGAAGTGAAACCTAAGATTTCAAAGTCTTCCTGCAAACGAACTATTCAACCTAGAAGATCTAAATTTGGGCAGCCAAATGCAACCGGTATACTTATCTTTCCTGTCGAGTTAACAACAAGTTAGGGTGAAAAAATATTTGCTGAGATTCCAGGAAACTCAAAGTTCTGTGGAATCACTGCAAATGCTTTCCAATGAAAGTTTCTTGCCCTTGCCTCTGCTTAGGGTTACTTCAACAGAAATCAAAGCATAGAGATCGCACTGAGAACTAGTTGAGTGAGTTTCAGTTTTAAGCAGCTGGCATAAACCGTGTTTGGTTTATACTTCCAAATGCATACGTCCCTGTAAGGAAAAGTGAAGTGAAACCTATTAATTCAAAGTGTTCCTGCACACGAACTTTTCCACCTAGAAGAACGAAATTTGGGTAGCTAAGTGCAACTGGTATACTCATCTTTCCTGACCAGGATCATCAAGATCAGGTGAGTAAATAGTTGCAGAGATTCCAGTTAACTTGGAGCTCTGTTGAAGCTCTGGAAATGCTTTCTAAGGAAAGCATATGTTCCTCGCCTCCACTTAGGACCACTTCAATGGGGAACAAAGCACAGAGAGCACACCAGGAACTAACTGAGTGAGTCAAGCTTCAAGCAGCTAGCACAAACAGTGTTTGATTTAGAGTTCCCAATGCATGTATTCCTATAGGTGAAAATGAAGAGAAACCCCCCAAATTCAATGTCTTCCTGAAAGCAAATGCTTCATCTTAGAAGAACGAAATTTTGGCAGCCAAATGCAACTGGTATACTCATCTTTCTTACCTAGTATCAACAAGATCAAGTGAAAAAATATTCGCTGAAATTCCGGTAAACTTGGGAGTTTTGTGGAAGCTCTGCAAACACTTACATAAGAAAGCGTATTTTCCTTGCCTCTGCTTGGGGATACTGCAGCAGGGGACAATGCATAGAGAGTGCACTGAGAACTCATTGAGTGAGCCAAGTTTCCAAGAGGTATCACAAACTGTGTTTGATTTAGCATTCCAAATGCATGTATTCATATAGGGAAAAAAGAAGTGAAACCTAAAAATTCAAAGTCTTCCTGCAAAGGAACTCTTCAACATAAGATTACGAAATTTGGGCTGCCAAGTGCAACCCATATACTCATTTTTGCTGCCAAGTATCAACAAGATCGGGTGAAAAAACATTTGCTGAGAGTCCAGTAAACTCTGAGTTCTGTGGATGCTCTACAAACACTTTCAAATGAAAGTCTATTTTTCTTTGCTCTGCTTAGGGGTACATAAACCGGTAACAAAGCATAGAGAGCAGAATGAGAATTCATTCAGTGAGTCAAGTTTCAAGCAGCTAGCACAAACCGTGTTTGATTTAGATGTTCCAAAGCATGTATCCCTATAGGGGAAAAGGTAGTAAAACCTAAATATTCAAAGTCATCCTGCAAAGGAATGATTCAACCTAGCAGAACAAAATTTGTGCAGCCAAGCGCAACTGGCATACACATTTTTTCCTACCAAGTATCAACAAGATAGGGTGACAAAATATTTGCTGAGGTTTCAGTAATCTCTGAGTTTCTTGGAAGCTCGGGGTATACTTTCCAAAGAAAGTGTGTTTTCCTTGCCTCTGCTTAGGGCTACTTCAACAGGGAACAAGGCATAGAGAGTGCACTGACAACTAGTTGAGTGAGTCAAGTTACAAGCACACAGCAAAAACCGTGTTTGATTTAGAGTTCCAAATGCATATATCCCTATAGGGGAAAATGAAGTGAAACTTAATAATTCAAAGTTTTCTTGCAAACGAACGTTTCAATCGAGAAGCACGAAATTTGAACAGCCAAGGACAACTTGTATAGTTATCTCTCCTGTCGAATATCAAGAAGATCGGGTGAAACAATATTAGCTGAGATTCCAGTAAACTCATAGTACTACGGAAGATCTTCAAACACTTTAAAAAGTAAGAATATTAAAAAAAAATAAAAAAATAAAGTATATTTTCCATGCCGCTGCTTAGGGCTACTTATTCAGGACACAAAGCATAGAGAGCGCACTGAGAACTAACTGAGTGAGTCAAGTTTCATGCAACTAGCACAAACCGTGTTTGCTTTAATTGTTCAAAAGCATGTATCCCTATAGGGGAAAAGGTAGTAAAACCTAAATATTCAAAGTCATCCTGCAAAGGAATGATTCAACCTAGCAGAACAAAATTTGTGCAGCCAAGCGCAACTGGTATACACATTTTTCCTACCAAGTATCAACAACATAGGGTGACAAAATATTTGCTGAGGTTTCAGTAATCTCTGAGTTTTTTGGAAACTCGGTGAATACTTTCCAAAGAAAGTGTGTTTTCCTTGCCTCTGCTTAGGGCTACTTCAACAGGGAACAAGGCAAAGAGAGTGCACTGAGAACTAGTTGAGTGAGTCAAGTTACAAGCACACAGCAAAAACCGTGTTTGATTTAGAGTTCCAAAAGCATGTATCCCTATAGGGGAAAATGAAGTGAAACCTAAAAATTCAAAGTTTTCCTGCAAACGAACGTTTCAATCGAGAAGCACAAAATTTGAGCAGCCAAGGACAACTTGTATAGTTATCTCTCCTGTCGAATATCAAGAAGATCGGGTGAAACAATATTAGCTGAGATTCCAGTAAACTCATAGTACTACGGAAGCTCTGCAAACACTTTAAAATGAAAGTATATTTTCCTTGCCGCTGCTTAGGGCTACTTCATCAGGAAACAAAGCATAGAGAGTGCACTGAGAACTAACTGAGTGAATCAAGTTTCATGCAGCTAGCACAAACCGTGTTTGATTTAGATGTTCAAAAGCATGTATCCCTATAGGGGAAAAGGTAGAAAAACCTAAATATTCAAAGTCGTCCTGCAAAGGAATGATTCAACCTAGCAGAACAAAATTTGTGCAGCCAAGTGCAACTGGTATACACATTTTTCCTACCAAGTATCAACAAGAGAGGGTGACACAATATTTGCTGAGGTTTCAGTAATCTCTGAGCTTTTTGGAAGCTCGGTGAATACTTTCCAAAAAAGTGTGTTTTCCTTGCCTCTGCTTAGGGCTACTTCAACAGGGAACAAGGCATAGAGAGTGCACTGAGAACTAGTTGAGTGAGTCAAGTTACAAGCACACAGCAAAAACCGTGTTTGATTTAGAGTTCCAAATGCATGTATCCCTATAGGGGAAAATGAAGTGAAACCTAAAAATTCAAAGTTTTCCTGCAAACGAACGTTTCAATCGAGAAGCACGAAATTTGAACAGCCTAGGACAACTTGTACAGTTATCTCTCCTGTCGAATATCAAGAAGATCGGGTGAAACTTTATTAGCTGAGATTCCAGTAAACTCATAGTACTACGGAAGCTCTGCAAACACTTTAAAACGAAAGTATATTTTCCTTTCCGCTGCTTAGGGCTACTTCATCAGGAAACAACGCATAGAGAGTGCACTGAAAACTAACTGAGGGAGTCAAGTTTCATGCAGCTAGTACAAACCGTGTTTGAGTTAGAGTTCCAAATGCATGTATCCCTATAGGGGAAAATGAAGTGAAACCTAAGATTTCAAAGTCTTCCTGCAAACGAACTATTCAACCTAGAATATCTAAATTTGGGCAGCCAAATGCAACCGGTATACTTATCTTTCCTGTTGAGTTAACAACAAGTTATGGTGAAAAAATATTTGCTGAGATTCCAGGAAACTCAAAGTTCTGTGGAATCACTGCAAATGCTTTCCAATGAAAGTTTCTTGCCCTTGCCTCTGCTTAGGGTTACTTCAACAGAAATCAAAGCATAGAGATCGCACTGAGAACTAGTTGAGTGAGTTTCAGTTTCAAGCACACAGCATAAACCGTGTTTGGTTTATACTTCCAAATGCATACGTCCCTGTAAGGAAAAGTGAAGTGAAACCTAAAAATTCAAAGTGTTCCTGCACACGAACTTTTCCACCTAGAAGAACGAAATTTGGGTAGCTAAGTGCAACTGGTATACTCATCTTTCCTGACCAGGATCATCAAGATCAGGTGAGTAAATAGTTGCAGAGATTCCAGTTAACTTGGAGCTCTGTTGAAGCTCTGGAAATGCTTTCTAAGGAAAGCGTATGTTCCTCGCCTCCACTTAGGACCACTTCAACAGGGAACAAAGCACAGAGAGCACACCAGAAACTAACTGAGTGAGTCAAGCTTCAAGCAGCTAGCACAAACAGTGTTTGATTTAGAGTTCCCAATGCATGCATTCCTATAGGTGAAAATGAAGAGAAACCCCCCAAATTCAATGTCTTCCTGAAAGCAAATGCTTCATCTTAGAAGAACGAAATTTTGGCAGCCAAATGCAACTGGTATACTCATCTTTCTTACCTAGTATCAACAAGATCAATGAAAAAATATTCGCTGAAATTCCAGTAAACTTGGGAGTTTTGTGGAAGCTCTGCAAACACTTACATAAGAAAGCGTATTTTCCTTGCCTCTGCTTGGGGATACTGCAGCAGGGGACAATGCATAGAGAGTGCACTGAGAACTCATTGAGTGAGCCAAGTTTCCAAGAGGTATCACAAACTGTGTTTGATTTAGCATTCCAAATGCATGTATTCATATAGGGAAAAAAGAAGTGAAACCTAAAAATTCAAAGTCTTCCTGCAAAGGAACTCTTCAACATAAGATTACGAAATTTGGGCTGCCAAGTGCAACCCATATACTCATTTTTGCTGCCAAGTATCAACAAGATCGGGTGAAAAAACATTTGCTGAGAGTCCAGTAAACTCTGAGTTCTGTGGATGCTCTACAAACACTTTCAAATGAAAGTCTATTTTTCTTTGCTCTGCTTAGGGGTACATAAACCGGTAACAAAGCATAGAGAGCAGAATGAGAATTCATTCAGTGAGTCAAGTTTCAAGC
The DNA here is from genome assembly GCF_021218885.2 of Marmota monax. NCBI lineage: Eukaryota > Metazoa > Chordata > Mammalia > Rodentia > Sciuridae > Marmota > Marmota monax. The sequence continues at coordinate 214,687 of NW_026692641.1, forward strand.
AGCTAGCACAAACCGTGTTTGATTTAGATGTTCCAAAGCATGTATCCCTATAGGGGAAAAGGTAGTAAAACCTAAATATTCAAAGTCATCCTGCAAAGGAATGATTCAACCTAGCAGAACAAAATTTGTGCAGCCAAGCGCAACTGGTATACACATTTTTCCTACCAAGTATCAACAAGATAGGGTGACAAAATATTTGCTGAGGTTTCAGTAATCTCTGTGTTTCTTGGAAGCTCAGGGTATACTTTCCAAAGAAAGTGTGTTTTCCTTGCCTCTGCTTAGGGCTACTTCAACAGGGAACAAGGCATAGAGAGTGCACTGACAACTAGTTGAGTGAGTCAAGTTACAAGCACACAGCAAAAACCGTGTTTGATTTAGAGTTCCAAATGCATATATCCCTATAGGGGAAAATGAAGTGAAACTTAATAATTCAAAGTTTTCTTGCAAACGAACCTTTCAATCGAGAAGCACGAAATTTGAACTGCCAAGGACAACTTGTATAGTTATCTCTCCTGTCGAATATCAAGAAGATCGGGTGAAACAATATTAGCTGAGATTCCAGTAAACTCATAGTACTACGGAAGATCTTCAAACACTTTAAAAAGTAAGAATATCAAAAAAAAAAATAAAAAAATAAAGTATATTTTCCATGCCGCTGCTTAGGGCTACTTATTCAGGACACAAAGCATAGAGAGCGCACTGAGAACTAACTGAGTGAGTCAAGTTTCATGCAACTAGCACAAACCGTGTTTGCTTTAGATGTTCAAAAGCATGTATCCCTATAGGGGAAAAGGTAGTAAAACCTAAATATTCAAAGTCATCCTGCAAAGGAATGATTCAACCTAGCAGAACAAAATTTGTGCAGCCAAGCGCAACTGGTATACACATTTTTCCTACCAAGTATCAACAACATAGGGTGACAAAATATTTGCTGAGGTTTCAGTAATCTCTGAGTTTTTTGGAAACTCGGTGAATACTTCCCAAAGAAAGTGTGTTTTCCTTGCCTCTGCTTAGGGCTACTTCAACAGGGAACAAGGAAAAAAGAGTGCACTGAGAACTAGTTGAGTGAGTCAAGTTACAAGCACACAGCAAAAACCGTGTTTGATTTAGAGTTCCAAAAGCATGTATCCCTATAGGGGAAAATGAAGTGAAACCTAAAAATTCAAAGTTTTCCTGCAAACGAACGTTTCAATCGAGAAGCACAAAATTTGAGCAGCCAAGGACAACTTGTATAGTTATCTCTCCTGTCGAATATCAAGAAGATCGGTTGAAACAATATTAGCTGAGATTCCAGTAAACTCCTAGTACTACGGAAGCTCTGCAAACACTTTAAAATGAAAGTATATTTTCCTTGCCGCTGCTTAGGGCTACTTCATCAGGAAACAAAGCATAGAGAGTGCACTGAGAACTAACTGAGTGAATCAAGTTTCATGCAGCTAGCACAAACCGTGTTTGATTTAGATTTTCAAAAGCATGTATCCCTATAGGGGAAAAGGTAGAAAAACCTAAATATTCAAAGTCGTCCTGCAAAGGAATGATTCAACCTAGCAGAACAAAATTTGTGCAGCCAAGTGCAACTGGTATACACATTTTTCCTACCAAGTATCAACAAGAGAGGGTGACACAATATTTGCTGAGGTTTCAGTAATCTCTGAGCTTTTTGGAAGCTCAGTGAATACTTTCCAAAAAAGTGTGTTTTCCTTGCCTCTGCTTAGGGCTACTTCAACAGGGAACAAGGCATAGAGAGTGCACTGAGAACTAGTTGAGTGAGTCAAGTTACAAGCACACAGCAAAAACCGTGTTTGATTTAGAGTTCCAAATGCATGTATCCCTATAGGGGAAAATGAAGTGAAACCTAAAAATTCAAAGTTTTCCTGCAAACGAACGTTTCAATCGAGAAGCACGAAATTTGAACAGCCTAGGACAACTTGTACAGTTATCTCTCCTGTCGAATATCAAGAAGATCGGGTGAAACATTATTAGCTGAGATTCCAGTAAACTCATAGTACTACGGAAGCTCTGCAAACACTTTAAAACGAAAGTATATTTTCCTTGCCGCTGCTTAGGGCTACTTCATCAGGAAACAACGCATAGAGAGTGCACTGAAAACTAACTGAGGGAGTCAAGTTTCATGCAGCTAGTACAAACCGTGTTTGAGTTAGAGTTCCAAATGCATGTATCCCTATAGGGGAAAATGAAGTGAAACCTAAGATTTCAAAGTCTTCCTGCAAACGAACTATTCAACCTAGAAGATCTAAATTTGGGCAGCCAAATGCAACCGGTATACTTATCTTTCCTGTTGAGTTAACAACAAGTTATGGTGAAAAAATATTTGCTGAGATTCCAGGAAACTCAAAGTTCTGTGGAATCACTGCAAATGCTTTCCAATGAAAGTTTCTTGCCCTTGCCTCTGCTTAGGGTTACTTCAACAGAAATCAAAGCATAGACATCCCACTGAGAACTAGTTGAGTGAGTTTCAGTTTCAAGCACACAGCATAAACCGTGTTTGGTTTATACTTCCAAATGCATACGTCCCTGTAAGGAAAAGTGACGTGAAACCTATTAATTCAAAGTGTTCCTGCACACGAACTTTTCCACCTAGAAGAACGAAATTTGGGTAGCTAAGTGCAACTGGTATACTCATCTTTCCTGACGAGGATCATCAAGATCAGGTGAGTAAATAGTTGCAGAGATTCCAGTTAACTTGGAGCTCTGTTGAAGCTCTGGAAATGCTTTCTAAGGAAAGCGTATGTTCCTCGCCTCCACTTAGGACCACTTCAACAGGGAACAAAGCACAGAGAGCACACCAGAAACTAACTGAGTGAGTCAAGCTTCAAGCAGCTAGCACAAACAGTGTTTATTTTAGAGTTCCCAATGCATGTATTCCTACAGGTGAAAATGAAGAGAAACCCCCCAAATTCAACGTCTTCCTGAAAGCAAATGCTTCATCTTAGAAGAACGAAATTTTGGCAGCCAAATGCAACTGGTATACTCATCTTTCTTACCTAGTATCAACAAGATCAAGTGAAAAAATATTCGCTGAAATTCCAGTAAACTTGGGAGTTTTGTGGAAGCTCTGCAAACACTTACATAAGAAAGCGTATTTTCCTTGCCTCTGCTTGGGGATACTGCAGCAGGGGACAATGCATAGAGAGTGCACTGAGAACTCATTGAGTGAGCCAAGTTTCCAAGTTGTATCACAAACTGTGTTTGATTTAGCATTCCAAATGCATGTATTCATATAGGAAAAAAGAAGTGAAACCTAAAAATTCAAGTCTTCCTGCAAAGGAACTCTTCAACATAAGATTACGAAATTTGGGCTGCCAAGTGCAACCCATATACTCATTTTTGCTGTCAAGTATCAACAAGATCGGGTGAAAAAACATTTGCTGAGAGTCCAGTAATCTCTGAGTTCTGTGGATGCTCTACAAACACTTTCAAATGAAAGTGTATTTTTCTTTGCTCTGCTTAGGGGTACATAAACTGGTATCAAAGCATAGAGAGCAGAATGGGAATTCATTCAGTGAGTCAAGTTTCAAGCAGCTAGCACAAACCGTGATTGATTTAGATGTTCAAAGGCATGTATCCCTATAGGGGAAAAGTTAGTAAAACCTAAATATTCAAAGTCATCCTGCAAAGGAATGATTCAACGTAGCAGAACAAAATTTGTGCAGCCAAGTGCAACTGGTATACACATTTTTCCTACCAAGTATCAACAAGATAGGGTGACAAAATATTTGCTGAGGTTTCAGTAATCTCTGAGCTTTTTGGAAGCTCGGTGAATACTTTCCAAAGAAAGTGTGTTTTCCTTGCCTCTGCTTAGGGCTACTTCAACAGGGAACAAGGCATTTAGAGTGCACTGGGAACTAGTTGAGTGAGTCAAGTTACAAGCACACAGCAAAAACCGTGTTTGATTTAGAGTTCCAAATGCATGTATCCGTATAGGGGAAAATGAAGTGAAACCTAAAAATTCAAAGTTTTCCTGCAAACGAACGTTTCAATCGAGAAGCACGAAATTTGAACAGCCAAGGAAAACTTGTATAGTTATCTCTCCTGTCGAATATCAAGAAGATCGGGTGAAACAATATTAGCTGAGATTCCAGTAAACTCCTAGTACCACGGAAGCTCTGCAAACACTTTAAAATCAAAGTATATTTTCCTTGCCGCTGCTTAGGGCTACTTCATCAGGAAAAGAAGCATAGAGAGTTCACTGATAACTAACTGAGTGAGTCAAGTTTCATGCAGCTAGTACAAACCGTGTTTGAGTTAGAGTTCCAAATTCATGTATCCCTATAGGGGAAAATGAAATGAAACCTAAGATTTCAGAGTCTTCTGCAAACGAACTATTCAACCTAGAAGATCTAAATTTGGGCAGCCAAATGCAACCGGTATACTAATCTTTCCTGTCGAGTTAACAACAAGTTAGGGTGAAAAAATATTTGCTGTGATTCCAGGAAACTCAAAGTTCTGTGGAATCACTGCAAATGCTTTCCAATGAAAGTTTCTTGCCCTTGCTTCTGCTTAGGGTTACTTCAACAGAATTCAAAGCATAGAGATCGCACTGAGAACTAGTTGAGTGAGTTTCATTTTCAAGCAGCTGGCATAAACCGTGTTTGGTTTATAATTCCAAATGCATACGTCCCTGTAAGGAAAATTGAAGTGAAACCTAAAAATTCAAAGTGTTCCTGCACACGAACTTTTCCACCTAGAAGAACGAAATTTGGGTAGCTAAGTGCAACTGGTATACTCATCTTTCCTGACCAGGATCATCAAGATCAGGTGAGTAAATAGTTGCAGAAATTCCAGTTAACTTGGAGCTCTGTTGAAGCTCTGGAAATGCTTTCTAAGGAAAGCGTATGTTCCTCGCCTCCACTTAGGACCACTTCAACAGGGAACAATGCACAGAGAGCACACCAGAAACTAACTGAGTGAGTCAAGCTTCAAGCAGCTAGCACAAACAGTGTTTGATTTAGAGTTCCCAATGCATGTATTCCTATAGGTGAAAATGAAGAGAAACCCCCCAAATTCAACGTCTTCCTGAAAGCAAATGCTTCATCTTAGAACAACGAAATTTTGGCAGCCAAATGCAACTGGTATACTCATCTTTCTTACCTGGTATCAACAAGATCAAGTGAAAAAATATTCGCTGAAATTCCAGTAAACTTGGGAGTTTTGTGGAAGCTCTGCAAACACTTACATATGAAAGCATATTTTCCTTGCCTGTGCTTGGGGATACTGCAGCAGGGGACAATGCATAGAGAGTGCACTGAGAACTCATTGCGTGAGCCAAGTTTCCAAGAGGTATCACAAACTGTGTTTGATTTAGCATTCCAAATGCATGAATTCATATAGGGAAAAAAGAAGTGAAACCTAAAAATTCAAAGTCTTCCTGCAAAGGAACTCTTCAACATAAGATTACGAAATTTGGGCTGCCAAGTGCAACCCATATACTCATTTTTGCTGCCAAGTATCAACAAGATCGGGTGAAAAAACATTTGCTGAGAGTCCAGTAAACTCTGAGTTCTGTGGATGCTCTACAAACACTTTCAAATGAAAGTCTATTTTTCTCTGCTCTGCTTAAGGGTACATAAACCGGTAACAAAGCATAGAGAGCAGAATGAGAATTCATTCAGTGAGTCAAGTTTCAAGCAGCTAGCACAAAGCGTGTTTGATTTAGATGTTCAAAAGCATGTATCCCTATAGGGGAAAAGGTAGTAAAACCTAAATATTCAAAGTCATCCTGCAAAGAATGATTCAACCCAGCAGAACAAAATTTGTGCAGCCAAGCCCAACTGGTATACACATTTTTCCTACCAAGTATCAACAAGATAGGGTGACAAAATATTTGCTGAGGTTTCAGTAATCTCTGAGTTTCTTGGAAGCTCGGGGTATACTTTCCAAAGAAAGTGTGTTTTCCTTGCCTCTTCTTAGGGCTACTTCAACAGGGAACAAGGCATAGAGAGTGCACTGAGAACTAGTTGAGTGAGTCAAGTTACAAGCACACAGCAAAAACCGTGTTTGATTTAGAGTTCCAAAAGCATGTATCCCTATAGGGGAAAATGAAGTGAAACCTAAAAATTCAAAGTTTTCCTGCAAACGAACGTTTCAATCGAGAAGCACAAAATTTGAACAGCCAAGGACAACTTGTATAGTTATCTCTCCTGTCGAATATCAAGAAGATCGGGTGAAACAATATTAGCTGAGATTCCAGTAAACTCATAGTACTACGGAAGCTCTGCAAACACTTTAAAATGAAAGTATATTTTCCTTGCCGCTGCTTATTGCTACTTCATGAGGAAACAAAGCATAGAGAGTGCACTGAGAACTTACTGAGTGCGTCAAGTTTCATGCAGCTAGTACAAACCGTGTTGGAGTTAGAGTTCCAAATGCATGTATCCCTATAGGGGAAAATGTAGGGAAACCTAAAAATTCAAAGTTTTCCTGCAAATGAACGTTTCAATCGAGAAGCACGAAATTTGAATAGCCAAGGACAACTTGTATAGTTATCTCTCCTGTCGAATATCAAGAAGATTGGGTGAAACAATATTAGCTGAGATACCAGTAAACTCCTAGTACTACGGAAGCTCTGCAAACACTTTAAAATGAAAGTATATTTTCCTTGCCGCTGCTTAGGGCTACTTCATGAGGAAACAAACCATAGAGAGTGCACTGAGAACTTACTGAGTGAGTCAAGTTTCATGCAGCTAGTACAAACCGTGTTTGATTTAGATGTTCAAAAGCATGTATCCCTATAGGAGAAAAGGTAGTAAACCTAAAAATTCAAAGTCACCCTGCAAAGGAATAATTCAACCTAGCAGAACAAAATTTGTGCAGCCAAGCGCAACTAGTATACACATTTTTCCTACCAAGTATCAACAAGATAGGGTGACAAAATATTTGCAGAGGTGTCAGTAATCTCTGAGCTTTTTGGAAGCTAGGTGAATACTTTCCAAAAAAGTGTGTTTTCCTTGCCTCTGCTTAGGGCTACTTCAACAGGGAACAAGGCATAGAGAGTGCACTGAGAACTAGTTGAGTGAGTCAAGTTGCAAGCACACAGCAAAAACCGTGTTTGATTTAGAGTTCCAAATGCATGTATCCCTATAGGGGAAAATGAAGTGAAACCTAAAAATTCAAAGTTTTCCTGCAAACTTACGTTTCAATCGAGAAGCACGACATTTGAACAGCCAAGGACAACTTGTATAGTTATCTCTCCTGTCGAATATCAAGAAGATCGGGTGAAACAATATTAGCTGAGATTCCAGTAAACTCATAGTACTACGGAAGCTCTGCAAACACTTTAAAATGAAAGTATATTTTCCTTGCCGCTGCTTAGGGCTACCTCATCAGGAAACAAAGCATACAGAGTGCACTGAGAACTAACTGAGTGAGTCAAGTTTCATGCAGCTATCACAAACCGTGTTTGATTTAGATGTTCAAAAGCATGTATCCCTCTAGGGGAAAAGGTAGTAAAACCTAAATATTCAAAGTCATCCTGCAAAGGAATGATTCAACCTAGCAGAACAAAATTTGTGCAGCCAAGCGCAACTGGTATACACATTTTTCCTACCAAGTATCAACAACATAGGGAGACAAAATATTTGCTGAGGTTTCAGTAAACTCTGAGTTTTTTGGAAGCTAGGTGAATACTTTCCAAAGAAAGTTTGTTTTCCTTGCCTCTGCTTAGGGCTACTTCAACAGGGAACAAGGCATAGAGTGTGCACTGAGAACTAGTTGAGTGAGTCAAGTTACGAGCACACAGCAAAAACCGTGTTTGATTTAGAGTTCCAAATGCATGTATCCCTATAGGGGAAAATGAAGTGAAACCTAAAAATTCAAAGTTTTCCTGCAAAGGAACGTTTCAATCGAGAAGCACGATATTTGAACAGCCAAGGACAACTTGTATAGTTATCTCTCCTGTGGAATATCAAGAAGATTGGGTGAAACAATATTATCTGAGATTCCAGTAAACTCATAGTACTATGGAAGCTCTGCAAACACTTTAAAATGAAAGTATATTTTCCTTGCCGCTGCTTAGGGCTACTTCATCAGGAAACAAACCATAGAGAGTGCACTGAGAACTAACTGTGTGAGTCAAGATTCATGCAGCTAGCACAAACCGTGTTTGATTTAGATGTTCAAAAGCATGTATCCCTATAGGGGAAAAGGTAGTAAAACCTAAATATTCAAAGTCATCCTGCAAAGGAATGATTCAACCTAGCAGAACAAAATTTGTGCAGCCAATCGCAACTGGTATACACATTTTTCCTCCCAAGTATCAACAAGATAGGGTGACAAAATATTTGCTGAGGTTTCAGAAATCTCTGAATTTTTTGGAAGCTCAGTGTATACTTTCGAAAGAAAGTGTGTTTTCCTTGCCTCTGCTTACGGCTACTTAAACAGGGAACAAGGCATAGAGAGTGCACTGAGAACTAGTTGAGTGAGTCAAGTTACAAGCACACAGCAAAAACCGTGTTTGATTTAGAGTTCCAAATGCATGTACCCCTATGGGGGAAAATGAAGTGAAAACTAAAAATTCAAAGTTTTCCTGAAAACGAACGTTTCGATCGAAAAGCATGGAATTTGAACAACCAATGACCACTTGTATAGTTATCTCTCCTGTCGAATATCAAGAAGATCGGGTGAAACAATATTACCTGAGATTCCAGTAAACTCATTGTACTACGAAAACACTGCAAACACTTTAAAATGAAAGTATATTTTCCTTGCCGCTGCTTAGGGCTACTTCATCAGGAAAAAAGCATAGAGAGTGCACTGAGAACTAACTGAGTGAGTCAAGTTTCATGCAGCTAGTACAAACCGTGTTTGAGTTAGAGTTCCAAATGCATGTATCCCTATATGGGAAAATGAAGTGAAACCTAAGATTTCAAAGTCTTCCTGCAAACGAACTATACAACCTAGAATATCTAAATTTGTGCAGCCAAATGCAAGTGGTATACTTATCTTTCCTTTCGAGTTAACAACAAGTTAGGGTGAAAAAATATTTGCTGAGATTCCAGGAAATTCAAAGTTCTGTGGAATTACTACATATGCTTTACAATGAAAGTTTCTTGCCCTTGCCTCTGCTTAGGGTTACTTCAACCGAAATCAAAGCATAGAGATCTCACTGAGAACTAGTTGAGTGAGTTTCAGTTTCAAGCAGCTGGCATAAACCGTGTTTGGTTTATACTTCCAAATGCATACGCCCCTGTAAGGAAAAGTGACGTGAAACCTAAAAATTCAAAGTGTTCCTGCAAACGAACTTTTCAACCTAGAAGAACGCAATTAGGGTAGCTAAGTGCAACTGGTATACTCATCTTTCCTGACCAGGATCATCAAGATCAGTTGAGTAAATAGTTGCAGAGATTCCAGTAAACTTGGAGCTCTTTTGAAGCTCTGGAAATGCTTTGTAAGGAAAACGCATGTTCCTCGCCTCCTCTTAGGACCACTTCAACAGGGAACAAAGCACAGAGAGCACACCAGGAAGTAACTGAGTGAGTCAAGCTTCAAGCAGCTAGCACAAACAGTGTTTGATTTAGAGTTCCCAATGCATGTATTCCTATAGGTGAAAATGAAGAGAAATCCCCCAAATTCAATGTCTTCCTGAAAGCAAATGCTTCATCTTAGAAGAACGAAATTTTGGCAGCCAAATGCAACTGGTATACTCATCTTTCTTACCTAGTATCAACAAGATCAAGTGAAAAAATATTCGCTGAAATTCCAGTAAACTTGGGAGTTTTGTGGAAGCTCTGCAAACACTTACATAAGAAAGCGTATTTTCCTTGCCTCTGCTTGGGTATACTGCAGCAGGGGACAATGCATAGAGAGTGCACTGAGAACTCATTGAGTGAGCCAAGTTTCCAAGAGGTATCACAAACTTTGTTTGATTTAGCATTCCAAATGCATGTATTCATATAGGGAAAAAAGATGTGAAACCTAAAATTCAAAGTGTTCCTGCAAAGGAACTCTTCAACATAAGATTACGAAATTTGGGCTTCCAAGTGCAACCCATATACTAATTTTTTCTGCCAAGTATCAACAAGATCGGGTGAAAAAACATTTGCTGAGATTCCAGTAAACTCTGAGTTCTGTGGATGCTCTACAAACACTTTCAAATGAAAGTCTATTTTTCTTTGCTCTGCTTAGGGGTACATAAACCGGTAACAAAGCATAGAGAGCAGAATGAGAATTCATTCAGTGAGTCAAGTTTCAAGCAGCTAGCACAAACCGTGTTTGATTTAGATGTTCAAAAGCATGTATCCCTATAGGGGAAAAGGTAGTAAACCTAAATATTCAAAGTCATCCTGCAAAGGAATGATTCAACCTAGCAGAACAAAATTTGTGCAGCCAAGCGCAACTGTTATACACATTTTTCCTACCAAGTATCAACAAGATAGGGTGACAAAATATTTGCTGAGGTTTCAGTAATCTCTGAGCTTTTTGGAAGCTCGGTGAATACTTTCCAAAAAAGTGTGTTTTCCTTGCCTCTGCTTAGGGCTACTTCAACAGGGAACAAGGCATAGAGAGTGCACTGAGAACTAGTTGAGTGAGTCAAGTTGCAAGCACACAGCAAAAACCGTGTTTGATTTAGAGTTCCAAATGCATGTATCCCTATAGGGGAAAATGAAGTGAAACCTAAAAATTCAAAGTTTTCCTGCAAACTTACGTTTCAATCGAGAAGCACGACATTTGAACAGCCAAGGACAACTTGTATAGTTATCTCTCCTGTCGAATATCAAGAAGATCGGGTGAAACAATATTAGCTGAGATTCCAGTAAACTCATAGTACTATGGAAGCTCTGCAAACACTTTAAAATGAAAGTATATTTTCCTTGCCGCTGCTTAGGGCTACTTCATCAGGAAACAAAGCATAGAGAGTGCACTGAGAACTAACTGAGTGAGTCAAGATTCATGCAGCTAGCACAAACCGTGTTTGATTTAGATGTTCAAAAGCATGTATCCCTATAGGGGAAAAGGTAGTAAAACCTAAATATTCAAAGTCATCCTGCAAAGGAATGATTCAACCTAGCAGAACAAAATTTGTGCAGCCAAGCGCAACTGGTATACACATTTTTCCTACCAAGTATCAACAAGATAGGGTGACAAAATATTTGCTGAGGTTTCAGAAATCTCTGAATTTTTTGGAAGCTCAGTGAATACTTTCGAAAGAAAGTGTGTTTTCCTTGCCTCTGCTTAGGGCTACTTCAACAGGTAACAAGGCATAGAGAGTGCACTGAGAACTAGTTGAGTGAGTCAAGTTACAAGCACACAGCAAAAACCGTGTTTGATTTAGAGTTCCAAATGCATGTACCCTATGGGGAAAATGAAGTGAAAACTAAAAATTCAAAGTTTTCCTGCAAACGAACGTTTCGATCGAGAAGCACGAAATTTGAACAACCAATGACCACTTGTATAGTTATCTCTCCTGTCGAATATCAAGAAGATCGGGTGAAACAATATTAGCTGAGATTCCAGTAAACTCATTGTACTACGGAAACTCTGCAAACACTTTAAAATGAAAGTATATTTTCCTTGCCGCTGCTTAGGGCTACTTCATCAGGAAACAAAGCATAGAGAGTGCACTGAGAACTAACTGAGTGAGTCAAGTTTCATGCAGCTAGTACAAACCGTGTTTGAGTTAGAGTTCCAAATGCATGTATCCCTATATGGGAAAATGAAGTGAAACCTAAGATTTCAAAGTCTTCCTGCAAACGAACTATACAACCTAGAATATCTAAATTTGTGCAGCCAAATGCAAGTGGTATACTTATCTTTCCTTTCGAGTTAACAACAAGTTAGGGTGAAAAAATATTTGCTGAGATTCCAGGAAATTCAAAGTTCTGTGGAATTACTGCATATGCTTTCCAATGAAAGTTTCTTGCCCTTGCCTCTGCTTAGGGTTACTTCAACCGAAATCAAAGCATAGAGATCTCACTGAGAACTAGTTGAGTGAGTTTCAGTTTCAAGCAGCTGGCATAAACCGTGTTTGGTTTATACTTCCAAATGCATACGCCCCTGTAAGGAAAAGTGACGTGAAACCTAAAAATTCAAAGTGTTCCTGCAAACGAACTTTTCAACCTAGAAGAACGCAATTAGGGTAGCTAAGTGCAACTGGTATACTCATCTTTCCTGACCAGGATCATCAAGATCAGTTGAGTAAATAGTTGCAGAGATTCCAGTAAACTTGGAGCTCTGTTGAAGCTCTGGAAATGCTTTGTAAGGAAAACGCATGTTCCTCGCCTCCTCTTAGGACCACTTCAACAGGGAACAAAGCACAGAGAGCACACCAGGAAGTAACTGAGTGAGTCAAGCTTCAAGCAGCTAGCACAAACAGTGTTTGATTTAGAGTTCCCAATGCATGTATTCCTATAGGTGAAAATGAAGAGAAATCCCCCAAATTCAATGTCTTCCTGAAAGCAAACGCTTCATCTTAGAAGAACGAAATTTTGGCAGCCAAATGCAACTGGTATACTCATCTTTCTTACCTATTATCAACAAGATCAAGTGAAAAAATGTTCGCTGAAATTCCAGTAAACTTGGGAGTTTTGTGGAAGCTCTGCAAACACTTACATAAGAAAGCGTATTTTCCTTGCCTCTGCTTGGGTATACTGCAGCAGGGGACAATGCATAGAGAGTGCACTGAGAACTAATTGAGCGAGCCAAGTTTCCAAGGGGTATCACAAACTGTGTTTGATTTAGCATTCCAAATGCATGTATTCATATAGGGAAAAAAGAAGTGAAACCTAAAAATTCAAAGTGTTCCTGCAAAGGAACTCTTCAACATAAGATTACGAAATTTGGGCTTCCAAGTGCAACCCATATTCTCATTTTTGCTGCCAAGTATCAACAAGATCGGGTGAAAAAACATTTGCTGAGATTCCAGTAAACTCTGAGTTCTGTGGATGCTCTACAAACACTTTCAAATGAAAGTCTATTTTTCTTTGCTCTGCTTAGGGGTACATAAACCGGTAACAAAGCATAGAGAGCAGAATGAGAATTGATTCAGTGAGTCAAGTTTCAAGCAGCTAGCACAAACCGTGTTTGATTTAGATGTTCAAATGCATGTATCCCTATAGGGGAAAAGGTAGTAAAACCTAAATATTCAAAGTCATCCTGCAAAGGAATGATTCAACCTAGCAGAACAAAATTTGTGCAGCCAAGCGCAACTGGTATACACATTTTTCCTACCAAGTATCAACAAGATAGGGTGACAAAATATTTGCTGAGGTTTCAGTAATCTCTGAGTTTTTTGGAAGCTCGGTGAATACTTTCCAAAGAAAGTGTGTTTTCCTTGCCTCTGCTTAGGGCTACTTCAACAGGGAACAAGGCATAGAGAGTGCACTGAGAACTAGTTGAGTGAGTCAAGTTACAAGCACACAGCAAAAACCGTGTTTGATTTAGAGTTCCAAATGCATGTATCCCTATAGGGGAAAATGAAGTGAAACCTAAAAATTCAAGTTTTCCTGCAAACGAACGTTTCAATCGAGAAGCACGAAATTTGAACAGCCAAGGACAACTTGTATAGTTATCTCTCCTGTCGAATATCAAGAAGATCGGGTGAAACAATATTAGCTGAGATTCCAGTAAACTCATAGTACTATGGAAGCTCTGCAAACACTTTAAAATGAAAGTATATTTTCCTTGCCACTGCTTAGGGCTACTTCATCAGGAAACAAAGCATAGAGAGCGCAATGAGAACTAACTGAGTGAGTCAAGTTTCATGCAGCTAGCACAAACCGTGTTTGATTTAGATGTTCAAAAGCATGTATCCCTATAGGGGAAAAGGTAGTAAAACCTAAATATTCAAAGTCATCCTGCAAAGGAATGATTCAACCTAGCAGAACAAAATTTGTGCAGCCATGCGCAACTGGTATACATATTTTTCCTACCAAGTATCAACAACATAGGGTGACAAAATATTTGCTGAGGTTTCAGTAATCTCTGAGTTTTTTGGAAGCTCGGTGAATACTTTCCAAAAAAGTGTGTTTTCCTTGCCTCTGCTTAGGGCTACTTCAACAGGGAACAAGGCATAGAGAGTGCACTGAGAACTAGTTGAGTGAGTCAAGTTACAAGCACACAGCAAAAACCGTGTTTGATTTAGAGTTCCAAATGCATGTATCCCTATAGGGGAAAATGAAGTGAAACCTAAAAATTCAAAGTTTTCCTGCAAACGAACGTTTCAATCGAGAAGCACGAAATTTGAACAGCCAAGGACAACTTGTATAGTTATCTCTCCTGTCGAATATCAAGAAGATCGGGTGAAACAATATTAGCTGAGATTCCAGTAAACTCATAGTACTACGGAAGCTCTGCAAACACTTTAAAATGAAAGTATATTTTCCTTGCCGCTGCTTAGGGCTACTTCATCAGGAAACAAAGCATAGAGAGTGCACTGAGAACTAACTGAGTGAGTCAAGTTTCATGCAGCTAGTACAAACCGTGTTTGAGTTAGAGTTCCAAATGCATGTATCCCTATAGGGGAAAATGAAGTGAAACCTAAGATTTCAAAGTCTTCCTGCAAACGAACTATTCAACCTAGAAGATCTAAATTTGGGCAGCCAAATGCAACCGGTATACTTACCTTTCCTGTCGAGTTAACAACAAGTTAGGGTGAAAAAATATTTGCTGAGATTCCTGGAAACTCAAAGTTCTGTGGAATCACTGCAAATGCTTTCCAATGAAAGTTTCTTGCCCTTGCCTCTGCTTAGGGTTACTTCAACAGAAATCAAAGCATAGAGATCGCACTGAGAACTAGTTGAGTGAGTTTCAGTTTCAAGCAGCTGGCATAAACCGTGTTTGGTTTATAATTCCAAATGCATACGTCCCTGTAAGGAAAAGTGAAGTGAAACCTAAAAATTCAAAGTGTTCCTGCACACGAACTTTTCAACCTAGAAGAATGAAATTTGGGTAGCAAAGTGCAACTGGTATACTCATCTTTCCTGACCAGGATCATCAAGATCAGGTGAGTAAATAGTTGCAGAGATTCCAGTTAACTTGGAGCTCTGTTGAAGCTCTGGAAATGCTTTCTAAGGAAAGCATATATTCCTCGCCTCCACTTAGGACCACTTCAACAGGGAACAAATCACAGAGAGCACACCAGGAACTAACTGAGTGAGTCAAGCTTCAAGCAGCTAGCACAAACAGTGTTTGATTTAGAGTTCCCAATGCATGTATTCCTATAGGTGAAAATGAAGAGAAACCCCCCAAATTCAATGTCTTCCTGAAAGCAAATGCTTCATCTTAGAAGAACGAAATTTTGGCATCCAAATGCAACTGGTATACTCATCTTTCTTACCTAGTATCAACAAATCAAGTGAAAAAATATTCGCTGAAATTCCAGTAAACTTGGGAGTTTTGTGGAAGCTCTGCAAACACTTACATAAGAAAGCGTATTTTCCTTGCCTCTGCTTGGGGATACTGCAGCAGGGGACAATGCATAGAGAGTGCACTGAGAACTAATTGAGTGAGCCAAGTTTCCAAGATGTATCACAAACTGTGTTTGATTTAGCATTCCAAATGCATGTATTCATATAGGAAAAAAGAAGTGAAACCTAAAAATTCAAAGTCCTCCTGCAAAGGAACTCTTCAACATAAGATTACGAAATTTGGGCTGCCAAGTGCAACCCATATACTCATTTTTGCTGCCAAGTATCAACAAGATCGGGTGAAAAAACATTTGCTGAGAGTCCAGTAAACTCTGAGTTCTGTGGATGCTCTGCAAACACTTTCAAATGAAAGTCTATTTTTCTTTGCTCTGCTTAGGGGTACATAAACCGGTAACAAAGCATAGAGAGCAGAATGAGAATTCATTCAGTGAGTCAAGTTTCAAGCAGCTAGCACAAACCGTGTTTGATTTAGATGTTCAAAAGCATGTATCCCTATAGGGGAAAAGGTAGTAAAACCTAAATATTCAAAGTCATCCTGCAAAGGAATGATTCAACCTAGCAGAACAAAATTTGTGCAGCCAAGCGCAACTGGTATACACATTTTTCCTACCAAGTATCAACAAGATAGGGTGTCAAAATATTTGCTGAGGTTTCAGTAAACTCTGAGTTTTTTGGAAGCTCGGTGAATACTTTCCAAAGAAAGTGTGTTTTCCTTGCCTCTGCTTAGGGCTA
The DNA here is from genome assembly GCF_021218885.2 of Marmota monax. Lineage (NCBI taxonomy): Eukaryota > Metazoa > Chordata > Mammalia > Rodentia > Sciuridae > Marmota > Marmota monax. Next base: position 230,802 of record NW_026692641.1, read on the forward strand.
CTTCAACAGGGAACAAGGCATAGAGAGTGCACTGAGAACTAGTTGAGTGAGTCAAGTTACAAGCACACAGCAAAAACCGTGTTTGATTTAGAGTTCCAAATGCATGTATCCCTATAGGGGAAAATGAAGTGAAACCTAAAAATTCAAAGTTTTCCTGCAAACGAACGTTTCAATCGAGAAGCACGAAATTTGAACAGCCAAGGACAACTTGTACAGTTATCTCTCCTGTCGAATATCAAGAAGATCGGGTGAAACAATATTAGCTGAGATTCCAGTAAACTCATAGTAATACGGAAGCTCTGCAAACAATTTAAAATGAAAGTATATTTTCCTTGCCACTGCTTAGGGCTACTTCATCAGGAAACAAAGCATAGAGAGCGCAATGAGAACTAACTGAGTGAGTCAAGTTTCATGCAGCTAGCACAAACCGTGTTTGATCTAGATGTTCAAAAGCATGTATCCCTATAGGGGAAAAGGTAGTAAAACCTAAATATTCAAAGTCATCCTGCAAAGGAATGATTCAACCTAGCAGAACAAAATTTGTGCAGCCATGCGCAACTGGTATACATATTTTTCCTACCAAGTATCAACAACATAGGGTGACAAAATATTTGCTGAGGTTTCAGTAATCTCTGAGTTTTTTGGAAGCACGGTGAATACTTTCCAAAAAAGTGTGTTTTCCTTGCCTCTGCTTAGGGCTACTTCAACAGGGAACAAGGCATAGAGAGTGCACTGAGAACTAGTTGAGTGAGTCAAGTTACAAGCACACAGCAAAAACCGTGTTTGATTTAGAGTTCCAAATGCATGTATCCCTATAGGGGAAAATGAAGTGAAACCTAAAAATTCAAAGTTTTCCTGCAAACGAACGTTTCAATCGAGAAGCACGAAATTTGAACAGCCAAGGACAACTTGTATAGTTATCTCTCCTGTCAAATATCAAGAAGATCGGGTGAAACAATATTAGCTGAGATTCCAGTAAACTCCTAGTACTACGGAAGCTCTGCAAACACTTTAAAATGTAAGTATATTTTCCTTGCCGCTGCTTAGGGCTACTTCATCAGGAAACAAAGCATAGAGAGTGCACTGAGAACTAACTGAGTGAGTCAAGTTTCATGCAGCTAGTACAAACCGTGTTTGAGTTAGAGTTCCAAATGCATGTATCCCTATAGGGGAAAATGAAGTGAAACCTAAGATTTCAAAGTCTTCCTGCAAACGAACTATTCAACCTAGAAGATCTAAATTTGGGCAGCCAAATGCAACCGGTATACTTACCTTTCCTGTCGAGTTAACAACAAGTTAGGGTGAAAAAATATTTGCTGAGATTCCTGGAAACTCAAAGTTCTGTGGAATCACTGCAAATGCTTTCCAATGAAAGTTTCTTGCCCTTGCCTCTGCTTAGGGTTACTTCAACAGAAATCAAAGCATAGAGATCACACTGAGAAATAGTTGAGTGAGTTTCAGTTTCAAGCAGCTGGCATAAATCGTGTTTGGCTTATAATTCCAAATGCATACGTCCCTGTAAGGAAAAGTGAATTGAAACCTAAAAATTCAAAGTGTTCCTGCACACGAACTTTTCAACCTGGAAGAATGAAATTTGGGTAGCAAAGTGCAACTGGTATACTCATCTTTCCTGACCAGGATCATCAAGATCAGGTGAGTAAATAGTTGCAGAGATTCCAGTTAACTTGGAGCTCTGTTGAAGCACTGGAAATGCTTTCTAAGGAAAGCGTATATTCCACGCCTCCACTTAGGACCACTTCAACAGGGAACAAATCACAGAGAGCACACCAGGAACTAACTGAGTGAGTCAAGCTTCAAGCAGCTGGCACAAACAGTGTTTGATTTAGAGTTCCCAATGCATGTATTCCTATAGGTGAAAATGAAGAGAAACCCCCCAATTTCAATGTCTTCCTGAAAGCAAATGCTTCATCTTAGAAGAACGAAATTTTGGCATCCAAATGCAACTGGTATACTCATCTTTCTTACCTAGTATCAACAAATCAATTGAAAAAATATTCGCTGAAATTCCAGTAAACTTGGGAGTTTTGTGGAAGCTCTGCAAACACTTACATAAGAAAGCGTATTTTCCTTGCCTCTGCTTGGGGATACTGCAGCAGGGGACAATGCATAGAGAGTGCACTGAGAACTCATTGAGTGAGCCAAGTTTCCAAGAGGTATCACAAACTGTGTTTGATTTAGCATTCCAAATGCATGTATTCATATAGGGAAAAAAGAAGTGAAACCTAAAAATTCAAAGTCTTCCTGCAAAGGAACTCTTCAACATAAGATTACGAAATTTGGGCTGCCAAGTGCAACCCATATACTCATTTTTGCTGCCAAGTATCAACAAGATCGGGTGAAAAAACATTTGCTGAGAGTCCAGTAAACTCTGAGTTCTGTGGATGCTCTGCAAACACTTTCAAATGAAAGTCTATTTTTCTTTGCTCTGCTTAGGGGTACATAAACCGGTAACAAAGCATAGAGAGCAGAATGAGAATTCATTCAGTGAGTCAAGATTCAAGCAGCTAGCACAAACCGTGTTTGATTTAGATGTTCAAAAGCATGTATCCCTATAGGGGAAAAGGTAGTAAAACCTAAATATTCAAAGTCATCCTGCAAAGGAATGATTCAACCTAGCAGAACAAAATTTGTGCAGCCAAGCGCAACTGGTATACACATTTTTCCTACCAAGTATCAACAAGATAGGGTGACAAAATATTTGCTGAGGTTTCAGTAATCTCTGAGTTTTTTGGAAGCTCGGTGAATACTTTCCAAAGAAAGTGTGTTTTCCTTGCCTCTGCTTAGGGCTACTTCAACAGGGAACAAGGCATAGAGAGTGCACTGAGAACTAGTTGAGTGAGTCAAGTTACAAGCACACAGCAAAAACCGTGTTTGATTTAGAGTTCCAAATGCATGTATCCCTATAGGGGAAAATGAAGTGAAACCTAAAAATTCAAAGTTTTCCTGCAAACGAACGTTTCAATCGAGAAGCACGAAATTTGAACAGCCAAGGACAACTTGTATAGTTATCTCTCCTGTCGAATATCAAGAAGATCGGGTGAAACAATATTAGCTGAGATTCCAGTAAACTCATAGTACTACGGAAGCTCTGCAAACACTTTAAAATGAAAGTATATTTTCCTTGCCGCTGCTTAGGGCTACTTCATCAGGAAACAAAGCATAGAGAGTGCACTGAGAACTAACTGAGTGAGTCAAGTTTCATGCAGCTAGCACAAACCGTGTTTGATTTAGATGTTCAAAAGCATGTATCCCTATAGGGGAAAAGGTAGTAAAACCTAAATATTCAAAGTCCTCCTGCAAAGGAATGATTCAACCTAGCAGAACAAAATTTGTGCAGCCAAGCGCAACTGGTATACACATTTTTCCTACCAAGTATCAACAAGATAGGGTGACAAAATATTTGCTGAGGTTTCAGTAATCTCTGAGTTTTTTGGAAGCTCGGTGAATACTTTCCAAAGAAAGTGTGTTTTCCTTGCCTCTGCTTAGGGCTACTTCAACAGGGAACAAGGCATAGAGAGTGCACTGAGAACTAGTTGAGTGAGTCAAGTTACAAGCACACAGCAAAAACCGTGTTTGATTTAGAGTTCCAAATGCATGTATCCCTATAGGGGAAAATGAAGTGAAACCTAAAATTCAAAGTTTTCCTGCAAACGAACGTTTCAATCGAGAAGCACGAAATTTGAACAGCCAAGGACAACTTGTATAGTTATCTCTCCTGTCGAATATCAAGAAGATCGGGTGAAACAATATTAGCTGAGATTCCAGTAAACTCATAGTACTACGGAAGCTCTGCAAACACTTTAAAATGAAAGTATATTTTCCTTGCCGCTGCTTAGGGCTACTTCATCAGGAAACAAAGCATAGAGAGTTCACTGAGAAGTAACTGAGTGAGTCAAGTTTCATGAAGCTAGTACAAACCGTGTTTGAGTTAGAGTTCCAAATGCATGTATCCCTATAGGGGAAAATGAAGTGAAACCTAAGATTTCAAAGTCTTCCTCCAAACGAACTATTCAACCTAGAAGATCTAAATTTGGGCAGCCAAATGCAACCGGTATACTTATCTTTCCTGTCTAGTTAACAACAAGTTAGGGTGAAAAAATATTTGCTGAGATTCCAGGAAACTCAAAAGTTCTGTGGAATCACTGCAAATGCTTTCCAATGAAAGTTTCTTGCCCTTGCCTCTGCTTAGGTTTACTTCAACAGAAATCAAAGCATAGAGATCGCACTGAGAACTAGTTGAGTGAGTTTCAGTTTCAAGCAGCTGGCATAAACCGTGTTTGGTTTATAATTCCAAATGCATACGTCCCTGTAAGGAAAAGTGAAGTGAAACCTAAAAATTCAAAGTGTTCCTGCACACGAACTTTTCCACCTAGAAGAACGAAATTTGGGTAGCTAAGTGCAACTGGTATACTCATCTTTCCTGACCAGGATCATCAAGATCAGGTGAGTAAATAGTTGCAGAGATTCCAGTTAACTTGGAGCTCTGTTGAAGCTCTGGAAATGCTTTCTAAGGAAAGCATATGTTCCTCGCCTCCACTTAGGACCACTTCAACAGGGAACAAAGCACAGAGAGCACACCAGGAACTAACTGAGTGAGTCAAGCTTCAAGCAGCTAGCACAAACAGTGTTTGATTTAGAGTTCCCAATGCAAGTATTCCTATAGGTGAAAATGAAGAGAAACCCCCCAAATTCAATGTCTTCCTGAAAGCAAATGCTTCATCTTAGAAGAACGAAATTTTGGCAGCCATATGCAACTGGTATACTCATCTTTCTTACCTAGTATCAACAAGATCAAGTGAAAAAATATTCGCTGAAATTCCAGTAAACTTGGGAGTTTTGTGGAAGCTCTGCAAACACTTACATAAGAAAGCGTATTTTCCTTGCCTATCCTTGGGGATACTGCAGCAGTGGACAATGCATAGAGAGTGCACTGAGAACTAATTGAGTGAGCCAAGTTTCCAAGAGGTATCACAAACTGTGTTTGATTTAGCATTCCAAATGCATGTATTCACATAGGGAAAAAAGAAGTGAAACCTAAAAATTCAAAGTATTCCTGCAAAGGAACTCTTCAACATAAGATTACGAAACTTGGGCTGCCAAGTGCAACCCATACACTCATTTTTGCTGCCAAGTATCAACAAGATCGGGTGAAAAAACATTTGCTGAGAGTCCAGTAAACTCTGAGTTCTGTGGATGCTCTACAAACACTTTCAAATGAAAGTCTATTTTCCTTGGCTCTGCTTAGGGGTACATAAACCGGTAACAAAGCATAGAGAGCAGAATGAGAATTCATTCAGTGAGTCAAGTTTCAAGCAGCTAGCACAAAGCGTGTTTGACTTAGATGTTCGAAAGCATGTATCCCTCTAGGGGAAAAGGTAGTAAAACCTAAATATTCAAAGTCATCCTGCAAAGGAATGATTCAACCCAGCAGAACAAAATTTGTGCAGCCAAGTGCAACTGGTATACACATTTTTCCTACCAAGTATCAACAAGATAGGGTGACAAAATATTTGCTGAAGTGTCAGTAATCTCTGAGTTTTTTTGAACCTCGGTGAATACTTTCCAAAGAAAGTGTGTTTTCCTTGCCTCTGCTTAGGGCTACTTCAACAGGGAACAAGGCATCGAGAGTGCACTGAGAACTAGTTGAGTGAGTCAAGTTACAAGCACACAGCAGAAACCGTGTTTGATTTACAGTCCAAATGCATGTATCCCTATAGGGGAAAATGAAGTGAAACCTAAAAATTCAAGTTTTCCTGCAAACGAACGTTTCAATCGAGAAGCAAGAAATTTGAACAGACAAGGGCAACTTGTATAGTTATCTCTCCTGTCGAATATCAAGAAGATGGGGTGAAACAATATTAGCTGAGATTCCAGTAAACTCATAGTACTACGGAAGCTCTGCAAACACTTTAAAATGAAAGTATATTTTCCTTGCCGCTGCTTAGGGCTACTTCATCAGGAAACAAAGCATAGAGAGTGCACTGAGAACTAACTGAGTGAGTCAAGTTTCATGCAGCTAGCACAAACCGTGTTTGATTTAGATGTTCAAAAGCATGTATCCCTATAGGGGAAAAGGTAGTAAAACCTAAATATTCAAAGTCATCCTGCAAAGGAATGATTCAACCTAGCAGAACAAAATTTGTGCAGCCAAGCGCAACTGGTATACACATTTTTCCTACCAAGTATCAACAAGATAGGGTGACAAAATATTTGCTGAGGTTTCAGTAATCTCTGAGTTTTTTGGAAGCTCGGTGAATACTTTCCAAAGAAAGTGTGTTTTCCTTGCCTCTGCTTAGGGCTACTTCAACAGGGAACAAGGCATAGAGAGTGCACTGAGAACTAGTTGAGTGAGTCAAGTTACAAGCACACAGCAAAAACCGTGTTTGATTTAGAGTTCCAAATGCATGTATCCCTATAGGGGAAAATGAAGTGAAACCTAAAAATTCAAAGTTTTCCTGCAAACGAACGTTTCAATCGAGAAGCACGAAATTTGAACAGCCAAGGACAACTTGTATAGTTATCTCTCCTGTCGAATATCAAGAAGATCGGGTGAAACAATATTAGCTGAGATTCCAGTAAACTCATAGTACTACGGAAGCTCTGCAAACACTTTAAAAAGTAAGTATATTAAAAAAAATAATAAATAAATAAAGTATATTTTCCATGCCGGTGCTTAGGGCTACTTCATCAGGAAACAAAGCATAGAGAGTGCACTGAGAACTAACTGAGTGAGTCAAGTTTCATGCACCTAGCACAAACCGTGTTTGATTTAGATGTTCAAAAGCATGTATCCCTATAGGGGAAAAGGTAGTAAAACCTAAATATTCAAAGTCATCCTGCAAAGGAATGATTCAACCTAGCAGAACAAAATTTGTGCAGCCAAGCACAACTGGTATACCCATTTTTCCTACCAAGTATCAACAAGATAGGGTGACAAAATATTTGCTGAGGTTTCAGTAATCTCTGAGTTTTCTCGAAGCTCGGTGAATACTATCCAAAGAAAGTGTGTTTTCCTTGCCTCTGCTTAGGGCTACTTCAACAGGGAACAAGGCATAGAGAGTGCACTGAGAACTAGTTGAGTGAGTCAAGTTACAAGCACACAGCAAAAACCGTGTTTGATTTAGAGTTCCAAATGCATGTATCCCTATAGGGGAAAATGAAGTGAAACCTAAAAATTCAAAGTTTTCCTGCAAACGAACGTTTCAATCGAGAAGCACGAAATTTGAACAGCCAAGGACAACTTGTATAGTTATCTCTCCTGTCGAATATCAAGAAGATCGGGTGAAACAATATTAGCTGAGATTCCAGTAAACTCATAGTACTACGGAAGCTCTGCAAACACTTTAAAAGGAAAGTATATTTTCCTTGCCGCTGCTTAGGGCTACTTCATCAGGAAACAAAGCATAGAGAGTGCACTGAGAACTAACTGAGTGAGTCAAGTTTCATGCAGCTAGCACAAACCGTGTTTGATTTAGATGTTCAAAAGCATGTATCCCTATAGGGGAAAAGGTAGTAAAACCTAAATATTCAAAGTCATCCTGCAAAGGAATGATTCAACCTAGCAGAACAAAATTTGTGCAGCCAAGCGCAACTGGTATACACATTTTTCCTACCAAGTATCAACAAGATAGGGTGACAAAATATTTGCTGAGGTTTCAGTAATCTCTGAGTTTTTTGGAAGCTCGGTGAATACTTTCCAAAGAAAGTGTGTTTTCCTTGCCTCTGCTTAGGGCTACTTCAACAGGGAACAAGGCATAGAGAGTGCACTGAGAACTAGTTGAGTGAGTCAAGTTACAAGCACACAGCAAAAACTGTGTTTGATTTAGAGTTCCAAATGCATGTATCCCTATAGGGGAAAATGAAGTGAAACCTAAAAATTCAAAGTTTTCCTGCAAACGAACGTTTCAATCGAGAAGCACGAAATTTGAACAGCCAAGGACAACTTGTATAGTTATCTCTCCTCTCGAATATCAAGAAGATCGGGTGAAACAATATTAGCTGAGATTCCAGTAAACTCATAGTACTACGGAAGCTCTGCAAACACTTTAAAAGGAAAGTATATTTTCCTTGCCGCTGCTTAGGGCTACTTCATCAGGAAACAAAGCATAGAGAGTGCACTGAGAACTAACTGAGTGAGTCAAGTTTCATGCAGCTAGCACAAACCGTGTTTGATTTAGATGTTCAAAAGCATGTATCCCTATAGGGGAAAAGGTAGTAAAACCTAAATATTCAAAGTCATCCTGCAAAGGAATGATTCAACCTAGCAGAACAAAATTTGTGCAGCCAAGCGCAACTGGTATACACATTTTTCCTACCAAGTATCAACAAGATAGGGTGACAAAATATTTGCTGAGGTTTCAGTAATCTCTGAGTTTTTTGGAAGCTCGGTGAATACTTTCCAAAGAAAGTGTGTTTTCCTTGCCTCTGCTTAGGGCTACTTCAACAGGGAACAAGGCATAGAGAGTGCACTGAGAACTAGTTGAGTGAGTCAAGTTACAAGCACACAGCAAAAACCGTGTTTGATTTAGAGTTCCAAATGCATGTATCCCTATAGGGGAAAATGAAGTGAAACCTAAAAATTCAAAGTTTTCCTGCAAACGAACGTTTCAATCGAGAAGCACGAAATTTGAACAGCCAAGGACAACTTGTATAGTTATCTCTCCTGTCGAATATCAAGAAGATCGGGTGAAACAATATTAGCTGAGATTCCAGTAAACACATAGTACTACGGAAGCTCTGCAAACACTTTAAAAGAGTAAGTATATTAAAAAAAATAAAAAAAAAAGTATATTTTCCATGCCGCTGCTTAGGGCTACTTCATCAGGAAACAAAGCATAGAGAGTGCACTGAGAACTAACTGAGTGAGTCAAGTTTCATGCAGCTAGCACAAACCGTGTTTGATTTAGATGTTCAAAAGCATGTATCCCTATAGGGGAAAAGGTAGTAAAACCTAAATATTCAAAGTCATCCTGCAAAGGAATGATTCAACCTGGCAGAACAAAATTTGTGCAGCCAAGCGCAACTGGTATACACATTTTTCCTACCAAGTATCAACAAGATAGGGTGACAAAATATTTGCTGAGGTTTCAGTAATCTCTGAGTTTTTTGGAAGCTCGGTGAATACTTTCCAAAGAAAGTGTGTTTTCCTTGCCTCTGCTTAGGGCTACTTCAACAGGGAACAAGGCATAGAGAGTGCACTGAGAACTAGTTGAGTGAGTCAAGTTACAAGCACACAGCAAAAACCGTGTTTGATTTAGAGTTCCAAATGCATGTATCCCTATAGGGGAAAATGAAGTGAAACCTAAAAATTCAAAGTTTTCCTGCAAACGAACGTTTCAATCGAGAAGCACGAAATTTGAACAGCCAAGGACAACTTGTATAGTTATCTCTCCTGTCGAATATCAAGAAGATCGGGTGAAACAATATTAGCTGAGATTCCAGTAAACTCATAGTACTACGGAAGCTCTGCAAACACTTTAAAAGGAAAGTATATTTTCCTTGCCGCTGCTTAGGGCTACTTCATCAGGAAACAAAGCATAGAGAGTGCACTGAGAACTAACTGAGTGAGTCAAGTTTCATGCAGCTAGCACAAACCGTGTTTGATTTAGATGTTCCAAAGCATGTATCCCTATAGGGGAAAAGGTAGTAAAACCTAAATATTCAAAGTCTTCCTGCAAACGGAATGATTCAACCTAGCAGAACAAAATTTGTGCAGCCAAGCGACAACTGGTATACCATTTTTCCTGACCAAGTATCAACAAGATAGGGTGACAAAATATTTGCTGAGATTCCAGTAATCTCTGAGTTTTTCGGAAGCTCGGTGAATACTTTAAAAAAAAGTGTGTTTTCCTTGCCTCTGCTTAGGGCTACTTCAACAGGGAACAAGGCATAGAGAGTGCACTGAGAACTAGCTGAGTGAGTCAAGTTTCATGCAGCTAGCAAAAACCGTGTTTGATTTAGATGTTCAAAAGCATGTATCCCTTAGGGGAAAAGGTAGTAAAACCTAAATATTCAAAGTCATCCTGCAAAGGAATGATTCAACGTAGCAGAACAAAATTTGTGCAGCCAAGCGCAACTGGTATACACATTTTTCCTCCCAAGTATCAACAAGATAGGGTGACAAAATATTTGCTGAGATTTCAGTAATCTCTGAGTTTCTTGGAAGCTCGGTGAATACTTTCAAAGAAAGTGATATTTTCCTTGCCTCTGCTTAGGGCTACTTCAACAGGGAACAAAGCATAGAGAGTGCACTGAGAACTAGTTGAGTGAGTCAAGTTACATGCACACAGCACAAACCGTGTTTGATTTAGAGTTCCAAATGCATGTATCCCTATAGGGGAAAATGAAGTGAAACCTAAATATTCAAAGTCTTCCTGCAAAGGAACGTTTCAATCTAGAAGCACGAAATTTGAACAGCCAAGGACAACTTGTATACTTATCTCTCCTGTCGAAGTATCAACAAGATCGGGTGACAAAATATTAGCTGAGATTCCAGTAAACTCAGAGTTCTACGGAAGCTCTGCAAACACTTTAAAATGAAAGTATGTTTTCCTTGCCGCTGCTTAGGGCTACTTCAACAGGAAACAAAGCATAGAGAGTGCACTGAGAACTAACTGAGTGAGTCAAGTTTCATGCACCTAGCACAAACCGTGTTTGATTTAGAGTTCCAAATGCATGTATCCCTATAGGGGAAAATGAAATGAAACCTAAGATTTCAAAGTCTTCTGCAAACGAACTATTCAACCTAGAAGATCTAAATTTGGGCAGCCAAATGCAACCAGTATACTTATCTTTCCTGTCGAGTTAACAACAAGTTAGGGTGAAAAAATATTTGCTGTGATTCCAGGAAACTCAAAGTTCGGTGGAATCACTGCAAATGCTTTCCAATGAAAGTTTCTTGCCCTTGCCTCTGCTTAGGGTTACTTCAACAGAAATCAAAGCATAGAGATCCCACTGAGAACTTGTTGAGTGAGTTTCAGTTTCAAGCAGCTGGCATAAACCGTGTTTGGTTTATAATTCCAAATGCATACGTCCCTGTAAGGAAAAGTGAAGTGAAACCTAAAAATTCAAAGTGTTCCTGCACACGAACTTTTCCACCTAGAAGAACGAAATTTGGGAAGCTAAGTGCAACTGGTATACTCATCTTTCCTGACCAGGATCATCAATATCAGGTGAGTAAATAGTTGCAGAGATTCCAGTTAACTTGGACCTCTGTTGAAGCTCTGGAAATGCTTTCTAAGGAAAGCATATGTTCCTCGCCTCCACTTAGGACCACTTCAACAGGGAACAAAGCACAGAGAGCACACCAGGAACTAACTGAGTGATTCAAGCTTCAAGCAGCTAGCACAAACAGTGTTTGATTTAGAGTTCCCAATGCATGTATTCCTATAGGTGAAAATGAAGAGAAACCCCCCAAATTCAAAGTCTTCTTGATAGCAAATGCTTCATCTTAGAAGAACGAAATTTTGGCAGCCAAATGCAACTGGTATACTCATCTTTCTTACCTAGTATCAACAAGATCAAGTGAAAAAATATTCGCTGAAATTCCAGTAAACTTGGGAGTTTTGTGGAAGCTCTGCAAACACTTACATAAAAAAGCGTATTTTCCTTGCCTCTGCTTGGGGATACTGCAGCAGGGGACAATGCATAGAGAGTGCACTGAGAACTCATTGAGTGAGCCAAGTTTCCAATTGGTATCACAAACTGTGTTTGATTTAGCATTCCAAATGCATGTATTCATATAGGGAAAAAAGAAGTGAAACCTAAAAATTCAAAGTTTTCCTGCAAACGAACGTTTCAATGAGAAGCACGAAATTTGAACAGCCAAGGACAACTTGTATAGTTATCTCTCCTGTCAAATATCAAGAAGATCGGGTGAAACAATATTAGCTGAGATTCCAGTAAACTCATAGTACTACGGAAGCTCTGCAAACACTTTAAAATGAAAGTATATTTTCCTTGCCGCTGCTTAGGGCTACTTCATCAGGAAACAAAGCATAGAGAGCGCACTGAGAACTAACTGTGTGAGTCAAGTTTCATGCAGCTAGCACAAACCGTGATTGATTTAGATGTTCAAAAGCATGTATCCCTGTAGGGGAAAAGGTAGTAAAACCTAAATATTCAAAGTCATCCTGCAAAGGAATGATTCAACGTAGCAGAACAAAATTTGTGCAGCCAAGTGCAACAGGTATACACATTTTTCCTACCAAGTATCAACCAAATAGGGTGACAACATATTTGCTGAGGTTTCAGTAATCTCTGAGTTTTTTGGAAGTTCTGTGAATACTTTCGAAATTAAGTGTGTTTTCCTTGCCTCTGCTTAGGGCTACTTCAACAGGGAACAAGGCATAGAGAGTGCACTGAGAACTAGTTGAGTGAGTCAAGTTATAAGCACACAGCAAAAAAAGTGTTTGATTTAGAGTTCCAAATGCATGTATCCCTAAAGGGGAAAAAGAAGTGAAACCTAAAAATTCAAAGTTTTCCTGCAAACGAACGTTTCAATCGAGAAGCACGAAATTTGAACAGCCAAGGACAACTTGTATAGTTATCTCTCCTGTCGAATATCAAGAAGATAGGGTGAAAGAATATTAGCTGAGATTCCTGTAAACGCATAGTACTACGGAAGCTCTGCAAACACTTTAAAAGTAAGTATATTAAAAAAATAATAAAAAAATAAAGTATATTTTCCATGCCGCTGCTTTGGGCTACTTCATCAGGAAACAAAGCATAGAGAGTGCACTGAGAACTAACTGAGTGAGTCAATTTTCATGCACCTAGCACAAACCGTGTTTGATTTAGATGTTCAAAAGCATGTATCCCTCTAGGGGAAAAGGTAGTAAAACCTAAATATTCAAAGTCATCCTGCAAAGGAATGATTCAACCTAGCAGAACAAAATTTGTGCAGCCAAGCACAAGTGGTATACCCATTTTTCCTACCAAGTATCAACAAGATAGGGTGACAAAATATTTGCTGAGGTTTCAGTAATCTATGAGTTTTTTGGAAGCTCGGTGAATACTTTCCAAAGAAAGTGTGTTTTTCTTGCCTCTGCTTAGGGCTACTTCAACAGGGAACAAGGCATAGAGAGTGCACTGAGAACTAGTTGAGTGAGTCAAGTTACAAGCACACAGCAAAAACCGTGTTTGATTTAGAGTTCCAAATGCATGTTTCCCTATAGGGGAAAATGAAGTGAAACCTAAAAATTCAAAGTTTTCCTGCAAACGAAGGTTTCAATCGAGAAGCACGAAATTTGAACAGCCAAGGACAACTTGTATTGTTATCTCTCCTGTCGAATATCAAGAAGATCGCTGAAACAATATTAGCTGAGATTCCAGTAAACTCATAGTACTACGGAAGCTCTGCAAACACTTTAAAAGGAAAGTATATTTTCCTTGCCGCTGCTTAGGGCTACCTCATCAGGAAACAAAGCATATAGAGTGCACTGAGAACTAACTGAGTGAATCAAGTTTCATGAAGCTAGCACAAACCCTGTTTGATTTAGATGTTCAAAAGCATGTATCCCTTTAGGGGAAAAGGTAGTAAAACCTAAATATTCAAAGTCATCCTGCAAAGGAATGATTCAACCTAGCAGAACAAAATTTGTGCAGCCAAGCGCAACTGGTATACACATTTTTCCTACCAAGTATCAACAAGATAGGGTGACAAAATATTTGCTGAGGTTTCAGTAATCTATGAGTTTTTTGGAAGCTCGGTGAATACTTTCCAAAGAAAGTGTGTTTTCCTTGCCTCTGCTTAGGGCTACTTCAACAGGAACAAGGCATAGAGAGTGCACTGAGAACTAGTTGAGTGAGTCAAGTTGCAAGCACACAGCAAAAACCGTGTTTGATTTAGAGTTCCAAATGCATGTATCCCTATAGGGGAAAATGAAATGAAACCTAAGATTTCAAAGTCTTCTGCAAACGAACTATTCAACCTAGAAGATCTAAATTTGGGCAGCCAAATGCAACCGGTATACTTATCTTTCCTGTCGAGTTAACAACAAGTTAGGGTGAAAAAATATTTGCTGTGATTCCAGGAAACTCAAAGTTCTGTGGAATCACTGCAAATGCTTTCCAATGAAAGTTTCTTGCCCTTGCCTCTGCTTAGGGTTACTTCAACAGAAATCAAAGCATAGAGATCCCACTGAGAACTAGTTGAGTGAGTTTCAGTTTCAAGCACAGAGCATAAACCGTGTTTGGTTTATACTTCCAAATGCATACGTCCCTGTAAGGAAAAGTGAAGTGAAACCTAAAAATTCAAAGTGTTCCTGCACACGAACTTTTCCACCTAGAAGAACGAAATTTGGGAAGCTAAGTGCAACTGGTATACTCATCTTTCCTGACCAGGATCATCAAGATCAGGTGAGTAAATAGTTGCAGAGATTCCAGTTAACTTGGACCTCTGTTGAAGCTCTGGAAATGCTTTCTAAGGAAAGCATATGTTCCTCGCCTCCACTTAGGACCACTTCAACAGGGAACAAAGCACAGAGAGCACACCAGGAACTAACTGAGTGATTCAAGCTTCAAGCAGCTAGCACAAACAGTGTTTGATTTAGAGTTCCCAATGCATGTATTCCTATAGGTGAAAATGAAGAGAAACCCCCCAAATTCAAAGTCTTCTTGATAGCAAATGCTTCATCTTAGAAGAACGAAATTTTGGCAGCCAAATGCAACTGGTATACTCATCTTTCTTACCTAGTATCAACAAGATCAAGTGAAAAAATATTCGCTGAAATTCCAGTAAACTTGGGAGTTTTGTGGAAGCTCTGCAAACACTTACATAAGAAAGCGTATTTTCCTTGCCTCTGCTTGGGGATACTGCAGCAGGGGACAATGCATAGAGAGTGCACTGAGAACTCATTGAGTGAGCCAAGTTTCCAAGAGGTATCACAAACTGTGTTTGATTTAGCATTCCAAATGCATGTATTCATATAGGGAAAAAAGAAGTGAAACCTAAAAATTCAAAGTTTTCCTGCAAACGAACGTTTCAATTGAGAAGCACGAAATTTGAACAGCCAAGGACAACTTGTATAGTTATCTCTCCTGTCAAATATCAAGAAGATCGGGTGAAACAATATTAGCTGAGATTCCAGTAAACTCATAGTACTACGGAAGCTCTGCAAACACTTTAAAATGAAAGTATATTTTCCTTGCCGCTGCTTAGGGCTACTTCATCAGGAAACAAAGCATAGAGAGCGCACTGAGAACTAACTGTGTGAGTCAAGTTTCATGCAGCTAGCACAAACCGTGATTGATTTAGATGTTCAAAAGCATGTATCCCTGTAGGGGAAAAGGTAGTAAAACCTAAATATTCAAAGTCATCCTGCAAAGGAATGATTCAACGTAGCAGAACAAAATTTGTGCAGCCAAGTGCAACTGGTATACACATTTTTCCTACCAAGTATCAACCAAATAGGGAGACAACATATTTGCTGAGGTTTCAGTAATCTCTGAGTTTTTTGGAAGTTCTGTGAATACTTTCGAAATTAAGTGTGTTTTCCTTGCCTCTGCTTAGGGCTACTTCAACAGGGAACAAGGCATAGAGAGTGCACTGAGAACTAGTTGAGTGAGTCAAGTTACAAGCACACAGCAAAAACCGTGTTTGATTTAGAGTTCCAAATGCATGTATCCCTATAGGGGAAAATGAAGTGAAACCTAAAAATTCAAAGTTTTCCTGCAAACGAACGTTTCAATCGAGAAGCACGAAATTTGAACAGCCAAGGACAACTTGTATAGTTATCTCTCCTGTCGAATATCAAGAAGATCGGGTGAAACAATATTAGCTGAGATTCCAGTAAACTCATAGTACTACGGAAGCTCTGCAAACACTTTAAAATGAAAGTATATTTTCCTTGCCGCTGCTTAGGGCTACTTCATCAGGAAACAAAGCATAGAGAGTGCACTGAGAACTAACTGAGTGAGTCAAGTTTCATGCAGCTAGTACAAACCGTGTTTGAGTTAGAGTTCCAAATGCATGTATCCCTACAGGCGAAAATGAAGTGAAACCTAAGATTTCAAAGTCTTCCTGCAAACGAACTATTCAACCTAGAAGATCTAAATTTGGGCAGCCAAATGCAACCGGTATACTTATCTTTCCTGTCGAGTTAACAACAAGTTAGGGTGAAAAAATATTTGCTGAGATTCCAGGAAACTCAAAGTTCTGTGGAATCACTGCAAATGCTTTCCAATGAAAGTTTCTTGCCCTTGCCTCTGCTTAGGGTTACTTCAACAGAAATCAAAGCATAGAGATCGCACTGAGAACTAGTTGAGTGAGTTTCAGTTTCAAGCAGCTGGCATAAACCGTGTTTGGTTTATAATTCCAAATGCATACGTCCCTGTAAGGAAAAGTGAAGTGAAACCTAAAAATTCAAAGTGTTCCTGCACACGAACTTTTCAACCTAGAAGAACGAAATTTGGGTAGCTAAGTGCAACTGGTATACTCATCTTTCCTGACCAGGATCATCAAGATCAGGTGAGTAAATAGTTGCAGAGATTCCAGTTAACCTGGAGCTCTGTTGAAGCTCTGGAAATGCTTTCTAAGGAAAGTGTATGTTCCTCGCCTCCACTTAGGACCACTTCAACAGGGAACAAAGCACAGAGAGCACACCTGGAACTAACTGAGTGAGTCAAGCTTCAAGCAGCTAGCACAAACAGTGTTTGATTTAGAGTTCCCAATGCATGTATTCGTATAGGTGAAAATGAAGAGAAACCCCCAAATTCAATGTCTTCCTGAAAGAAAATGCTTCATCTTAGAAGAACGAAATTTTGGCAGCCAAATGCAACTGGTATACTCATCTTTCTTACCTAGTATCAACAAGATCAAGTGAAAAAATATTCGCTGAAATTCCAGTAAACTTGGGAGTTTTGTGGAAGCTCTGCAAACACTTACATAAGAAAGCGTATTTTCCTTGCCTCTGCTTGGGGATACTGCAGCAGGGGACAATGCATAGAGAGTGCACTGAGAACTCATTGAGTGAGTCAAGTTTCCAAGAGATATCACAAACTGTGTTTGATTTAGCATTCCAAATGCATGTATTCATATAGGGAAAAAAGAAGTGAAACCTAAAAATTCAAAGTCTTCCTGCAAAGGAACTCTTCAACATAAGATTACGAAATTTGGGCTGCCAAGTGCAACCCATATACTCATTTTTGCTGCCAAGTATCAACAAGATCGGGTGAAAAAACATTTGCTGAGAGTCCAGTAATCTCTGAGTTCTGTGGATGCTCTACAAACACTTTCAAATGAAAGTCTATTTTTCTTTGCTCTGCTTAGGGGTACATAAACCGGTAACAAAGCATAGAGAGCAGAATGAGAATTCATTCAGTGAGTCAAGTTTCAAGCAGCTAGCACAAACCGTGTTTGATTTAGATGTTCAAAAGCATGTATCCCTATAGGGGAAAAGGTAGTAAAACCTAAATATTCAAAGTCATCCTGCAAAGGAATGATTCAACCTAGCAGAACAAAATTTGTGCAGCCAAGCGCAACTGGTATACACATTTTTCCTACCAAGTATCAACAAGATAGGGTGACAAAATATTTGCTGAGGTTTCAGTAATCTCTGAGTTTTTGGAAGCTCGGTGAATACTTTCCAAAGAAAGTGTGTTTTCCTTGCCTCTGCTTAGGGCTACTTCAACAGGGAACAAGGCATAGAGAGTGCACTGAGAACTAGTTGAGTGAGTCAAGTTACAAGCACACAGCAAAAACCGTGTTTGATTTAGAGTTCCAAATGCATGTATCCCTATAGGGGAAAATGAAGTGAAACCTAAAAATTCAAAGTTTTCCTGCAAACGAACGTTTCAATCGAGAAGCACGAAATTTGAACAGCCAAGGACAACTTGTATAGTTATCTCTCCTGTCGAATATCAAGAAGATCAGTTGAAACAATATTAGCTGAGATTCCAGTAAACTCATAGTACTACGGAAGCTCTTCAAACACTTTAAAATTAAAGTATATTTTCCTTGCCGCTGCTTAGGGCTACTTCATCAGGAAACAAAGCATAGAGAGCACACTGAGAACTAACTGAGTGAGTCAAGTTTCATGCAGCTAGCACAAACCGTGTTTGCTTTAGATGTTCAAAAGCATGTATCCCTCTTGTGGAAAAGGTAGTAAAACCTAAATATTCAAAGTCATCCTGCAAAGGAATGATTCAACCTAGCAGAACAAAATTTGTGCAGCCAAGCGCAACTGGTATACACATTTTTCCTACCAAGTATCAACAAGATAGGGTGACAAAATATTTGCTGAGGTTTCAGTAATCTCTGAGTTTTTTGGAAGCTCGGTGAATACTTTCCAAAGAAAGTGTGTTTTCCTTGCCTCTGCTTAGGGCTACTTCAACAGGGAACAAGGCATAGAGAGTGCACTGAGAACTAGTTGAGTGAGTCAAGTTACAAGCACACAGCAAAAACCGTGTTTGATTTAGAGTTCCAAATGCATGTATCCCTATAGGGGAAAATGAAGTGAAACCTAAAAATTCAAAGTTTTCCTGCAAACGAACATTTCAATTGAGAGGCACGATATTTGATCAGCCAAGGACAACTTGTATAGTTATCTCTCCTGTCGAATATCAAGAAGATCGGGTGAAACAATATTAGCTGAGATTCCATTAAACTCATAGTACTACTGAAGCTCTGCAAACACTTTACAATGAAAGTATATTTTCCTTGCCGCTGCTTAGGGCTACTTCATCAGGACACAAAGCATAGAGAGTGCACTGAGAACTAACTGAGTGAGTCAAGTTTCATGCAGCTAGTACAAACCGTGTTTGAGTTAGAGTTCCAAATGCATGTATCCCTTTAGGGGAAAATGATGTGAAACCTAAGATTTCAAGTCTTCCTGCAAACGAACTATTCAACCTAGAAGATCTAAATTTGGGCAGCCAAATGCAACCGGTATACTTATCTTTCCTGTCAAGATAACAAAAATTTAGGGTGAAAAAACATTGCTGAGATTCCTGGAAACTCAAAGCTCTGTGGAATCACTGCAAATGCTTTCCTGTGAAAGATTCTTGCCCTTGCCTCTGGTTAGGGTTACTTCAACAGATATCAAAGCCTAGAGATCGCACTGAGAACTAGTTGAGTGAGTTTCAGTTTCAAGCAGCTGGCATAAACCGTGTTTGGTTTATAATTCCAAATGCATACGTCCCTGTAAGGAAAAGTGAAGTGAAACCTAAAAATTCAAAGTGTTCCTGCACACGAACTTTTCCACCTAGAAGAACGAAATTTGGGTAGCTAAGTGCAACTGGTATACTCATCTTTCCTGACCAGGATCATCAAGATCAGGTGAGTAAATAGTTGCAGAGATTCCAGTTAACTTGGAGCTCTGTTGAAGCTCTGGAAATGCTTTCTAAGGAAAGCGTATGTTCCTCGCCTCCACTTAGGACCACTTCAACAGGGAACAAAGCACAGAGAGCACACCAGGAACTAATTGAGTGAGTCAAGCTTCAAGCAGCTGGCACAAACAGTGTTTGATTTAGAGTTCCCAATGCATGTATTCTTATAGGTGAAAATGAAGAGAAACCCCCAAATTCAATGTCTTCCTGAAAGCAAATGCTTCATCTTAGAACAACGAAATTTTGGCAGACAAATGCAACTGGTATACTCATCTTTCTTACCTAATATCAACAAGATCAAGTGAAAAAATATTCGCTGAAATTCCAGTAAACTTGGGAGTTTTGTGGAAGCTCTGCAAACACTTACATAAGAAAGCGTATTTTCCTTGCCTCTGCTTGGGGATACTGCAGCAGGGGACAATGCATAGAGAGTGCACTGAGAACTCATTGAGTGAGCCAAGTTTCCAAGAGGTATCACAAACTGTGTTTGATTTAGCATTCGAAATGCATGTATTCATATAGGGAAAAAAGAAGTGAAACCTAAATTTTCAAAGTCTTCCTGCAAAGGAACTCTTCAACATAAGATTACGATATTTGGGCTGCCAAGTGCAACCCATATACTCATTTTTGCTGCCAAGTATCAACAAGATCGGGTGAAATAACATTTGCTGAGAGTCCAGTAAACTCTGAGTTCTGTGGATGCTCTACAAACACTTTCAAATGAAAGTCTATTTTTCTTTGCTCTGCTTAGGGGTACATAAACTGGGAACAAAGCATAGAAAGCAGAATGAGAATTCATTCAGTGAGTCAAGTTTCAAGCTGCTAGCACAAATCGTGTTTGATTTAGATGTTCAAAAGCATGTATCCCTAGAGAGGAAAAGGTAGTAAAACCTAAATATTCAAAGTCATCCTGCAAAGGAATGATTCAACCTAGCAGAACAAAATTTATGCAGCCAAGCGCAACTGGTATGCACATTTTTCCTACCAAGTATCAACAAGATAGGGTGACAAAATATTTGCTGAGGTTTCAGTAATCTCTGAGTTTTTTGGAAGCTCGGTGAATACTTTCCAAAGAAGGTGTGTTTTCCTTGCCTGTGCTTAGGGCTACTTCAACAGGGAACAAGGCATAGAGAGTGCACTGAGAACTATTTGAGTGAGTCAAGTTACAAGCACACAGCAAAAACCGTGTTTGATTTAGAGTTGCAAATGCACGTATCACTGTTGGGAAAAAAGAAGTGAAACCTAAAAATTCAAAGTCTTCCTGCAAAGGAACTCTTCAACATAAGATTACGAAATTTGGGCTGCCAAGTGCAACCCATATACTCATTTTTGCTGCCAAGTATCAACAAGATCGGGTGAAAAAACATTTGCTGAGAGTCCAGTAAACTGTGAGTTCTGTGGATGCTCTACAAACACTTTCAAATGAAAGTCCATATTCCTTTGCTCTGCTTAGGGGTACATAAACCGGTAACAAAGCATAGAGAGCAGAATCAGAATTCATTCAGTGAGTCAAGTGTCAAGCATCTAGCACAAACCGTGTTTGATTTAGATGTTCAAATCATGTATCCCTATAGGGGAAAAGGTAGTAAAACCTAAATATTCAAAGTCATCCTGAAAAGGAATGATTCAACTTAGCAGAACAAAATTTATGCAGCCAAGTGCAACTGGTATACACATTTTTCCTACCAAGTATCAACAAGATAGGGTGACAAAATATTTGCTGAGGTTTCAGTAATCTCTGACTTTTTTCGAAGCTCGGTGAATACTTTCAAAAAAGTGTGTTTTCCTTGCCTCTGCTTAGGGCTACTTCAACAGGGAACAAGGCATAGAGAGTGCACTGAGAACTAGTTGAGTGAGTCAAGTTACAAGCACACAGCAAAAACCGTGTTTGATTTAGAGTTCCAAATGCATGTATCCCTATAGGGGAAAATGAAGTGAAACCTAAAAATTCAAAGTCTTCCTCCAAAGGAACTCTTCAACATAAGATTACGAAATTTGGGCTGCCAAGTGCAACCCATATACTCATTTTTGCTGCCAAGTATCAACAAGATCGGGTGAAAAAACATTTCCTGAGAGTCCAGTAAACCTTGAGTTCTGTGGATGCTCTACAAACACTTTCAAATGAAAGTCTATTTTTCTTTGCTCTGCTTAGGGATACATAAACCAGAAACAAAGCATAGAGAGGAGAATGAGAATTCATTCAGTGAGTCAAGTTTCAAGCAGCTAGCACAAACCGTGTTTGATTTAGATGTTCAAAAGCATGTATCCCTATAGGGGAAAATGAAGTGAAACCTAAAAATTCAAAGTTTTCCTGCAAACGAACGTTTCAATCGAGAAGCACGAAACTGGAACAGCCAAGGACAACTTGTATAGTTATCTCTCCTGTCGAATATCAAGAAGATCGGGTGAAACAATATTAGCTGATATTCCAGTAAACTCATAGTACTACGGAAGCACTGCAAACACTTTAAAATGAAAGAATATTTTCCTTGCCACTGCTTAGGGCTACTTCATCAGGAAACAAAGCATAGAGAGCGCACTGAGAACTAACTGAGTGAGTCAAGTTTCATGCAGCTAGCACAAACCGTGTTTGATTTAGATGTTCAAAATCATGTATCCCTCTAGGGGAAAAGGTAAGAAACCTAAATATTCAAAGTCATCCTGCAAAGGAATTATTCAACCTAGCAGAACAAAATTTGTGCAGCCAAGCGCAACTGGTACACACTTTTTTCCGAACAAGTATCAACAAGATAGGGTGACAAAATATTTGCTGAGGTTTCAGTAATCTCTGAGTTTTTTGGAAGCTCGGAGAATACTTTCCAAAGAAAGTGTGTTTTCCTTGCGTCTGCTTAGGGCTACTTGAACACGGAACAAGGCATATAGAGTGCACTGAGAAATAACTGAGTGAGTCAAGTTTCATGCAGCTAGTACAAACCATGTTTGAGTTAGAGTTCCAAATGCATGTATCCCTATAGTGGAAAATGAATGAAACCTAAAATTTCAAAGTCTTCCTGCAAAGGAACCTTTCAACCCAGAAGATCTGAATTTGGGCAGCCAAATGCAACCGGTATACTTATCTTTCCTGTCGAGTTAACAAGTTATGGTGAAAAAATATTTGCTGAGATTCCAGGAAACTCAAAGTTCTGTGGAATCACTGCAAATGCTTTCCAATGAAAGTTTCTTGCCCTTGCCTCTGCTTAGGGTTACTTCAACAGAAATCAAAGCATAGAGATCGCACTGAGAACTGGTTGAGTGAGTTTCAGTTTCAAGCAGCTGGCATAAACTGTGTTTGGTTTATAATTCCAAATGCATACGTCCCTGTAAGGAAAAGTGGATTGAAACCTAAAAATTCAAAATGTTCCTGCACACGAACTTTTCATCCTAGAAGAACAACATTTGGGTAGCTAACTGCAACTGCTATACTCATTTTTCCTGACCAGGATCATCAATATCAGGTGAGTAAATAGTTGCAGAGATTCCAGTTAACTTGGAGCTCTGTTGAAGCTCTGGAGATGCTTTCTCAGGAAAGCGTATGTTCCTCGCCTGCACTTAGGACCACTTCAAGAGGGAACAAAGCACAGAGAGCACACCAGGAACTAATTGAGTAAGTCAAGCTTCAAGCAGCTCGCACAAACAGTGTTTGATTTAGAGTTCCAAATGCATGTATCCCTATAGGGGAAAATGAAGTGAAACCTAAAAATTCAAAGTTTTCCTGCAAACGAACGTTTCAATCGAGAAGCACGAAATTTGAACAGCCAAGGACAACTTGTATAGTTATCTCTCCTGTCGAATATCAAGAAGATCGGGTGAAACAATATTAGCTGAGATTCCAGTAAACTCATAGTACTACGGAAGATCTGCAAACACATTAAAATGAAAGTATATTTTCCTTGCCGCTGCTTAGGGCTACTTCATCAGGAAAGAAAGCATAGAGAGCGCACTGAGAACTAACTGAGTGAGTCAAGTTTCATGCAGTTAGCACAAACCGTGTTTGATTTAGATGTTAAAATGCATGTTTCCCTATCGGGGAAAAGGTAGTAAAACATAAATATTCAAAGTCATCCTGCAAAGGAATGATTCAACCTAGCAGAACAAAATTTTTGCAGCGAAGCGCAACTGGTATACACATTTTTCCTACCAAGTATCAACAAGATAGGGTGACAAAATATTTGCTGAGGTTTCAGTAATCTCTGAGTTTTTTGGAAGCTCGGTGAATACTTTCCAAAGAAAGTGTGTTTTCCTTGCCTCTGCTTAGGGCTACTTCAACAGGGAACAAGGCATAGAGAGTGCACGGAGAACTAGTTGAGTGAGTCAAGTTACAAGCACACAGCAAAAACCGTGTTTGATTTAGAGTTCCAAATGCATGTATCCCTATAGGGGAAAATGAGGTGAAACCTAAAAACCCAAAGTTTTCCTGCAAACGAACATTTCAATCGAGAAGCACAAAATTTGAACACCAAGGACAACTTGTATAGTTATCTCCCCTGTCGAATATCAAGAAGATCGGGTGAAACAATATTAGCTGAGATTCCAGTAAACTCCTAGTACCACGGAAGCTCTGCAAACACTTTAAAATGAAAGTATATTTTCCTTGCCGGTGCTGAGGGCTACTTCATCAGGAAACAAAGCATAGAGAGTGCACTGAGAACTAACTGAGTGAGTCAAGTTTCATGCAGCTAGTACAAACCTTGTTTGAGTTAGAGTTAAAATGCATGTATCCCTATAGGGGAAAGTGAAGTGAAACCTAAGATTTCAAAGTCTTCCGGCAAACGAACTATTCAACCTAGAAGATCTAAATTTGGGCAGCCAAATGCAACCGGTATACTTATCTTTCCTGTCAAGTTAACAACAAGTTAGGGTGAAAAAATATTTGCTGAGATTCCAGGAAACTCAAAGTTCTGTGGAATCACTGCAAATGCTTTCCAATGAAAGTTTCTTGCCCTTGCCTCTGCTTAGGGTTACTTCAACAGAAATCAAAGCATACAGATTGCACTGAGAACTAGTTGAGTGAGTTTCAGTTTCAAGCAGCTGGCATAAACCGTGTTTGGGTTATAATTCCAAATGCATACGTCCCTGTAAGGAAAAGTGAAGTGAAACCTAAAAATTCAAAGTGTTCCTGAACACGATTTTCAACCTAGAAACACGAAATTTTGGGAGCCGAATGCAACAGATATACTCATCTTTCTTACCTAGTATCAACAAGATCAAGTGAGAAAATATTCGCTGAAATTCCAGTAAACTTGGGAGTTTTGTGGAAGCTCTGCAAACACTTACATAAAAAAGCGTATTTTCCTTGCCTCTGCTTGCGGATACTGCAGCAGTGGACAATGCATAGAGAGTGCACTGAGAACTAATTGAGTGAGGGAAGTTTCCAAGAGGTATCACAAACTGTGTTTGATTTAGCATTCCAAATGCATGTATTCATAAAGGTAAAAAAGAAGTGAAACCTAAAAATTCAAAGTCTTCCTGCAAAGGAACTCTTCAACATAAGATTACAAAATTTGGTCTGCCAAGTGCAACCCCTATACTCATTTTTGCTGCCAAGTATCAACAAGATCGGGTGAAAAAACATTTGCTGAGAGTCCAGTAATCTCTGAGTTCTGTGTATGCTCTACAAACACTTTCAAATGAAAGTCTATTTTTTTTTTAATTTTTTATTGTGGGTTGTTCAAAACATTACAAATTTCTTGACATATCATATTCCACACTTTGATTCTAGTGGGTTATGAACTCCCACCTTCACCCCATACACAGATTGCAGATTCACATCAGTTACACATCCATTGATTTACAAATTGCCATACTAGTGTCTGTTGTGCTCCGCTGCCTTTCCCATCATCCACCCTCCCCCCTCCCCACCTCTCCCCTCCCCTCCCCTCCTCTCTCTCTACCCCCTCCACTGTATAACCCTGAGGTTCTCCTTCCATTACCGTGCAATTTACCTTCTCTCTCCCTTTCCCTCCCACCTCTCATCCCTGTTAAATGTTAATCTTCTTCTCCTGTTCTTCGTCCCTACTCTGTTCTTAGTTACTTTCCTTATATCAAAGAAGACATTTGGCATTTGTTTTTTAGGGATTGGCTAGCTTCACTTAGCATAATCTGCTCTAATGCCATCCATTTCCCTGTAAATTCTATGATTTTGTCATTTTTTAATGCAGAGTAATACTCCATTGTGTATAAATGCCACATTTTTTTTATCCATTCGTCTATTGAAGGGCATCTAGGTTGGTTCCACAGTCTTGCTATTGTGAACTGTGCTGCTATGAACATCGATGTAGCAGTGTCCCTGTAGCATGCTCTTTTTAGGTCTTTAGGGAATAGACCAAGAAGGGGAATAGCTGGGTCAAATGGTGGCTCCATTCCCAGCTTTCCAAGAAATCTCCATACTGCTTTCCAAATTGGCTGCACCAATCTGCAGTCCCACCAGCAATGTACAAGTGTACCCTTTTCCCCACATCCTCGCCAGCACTTGTTGTTGTTTGACTTCCTAATGGCTGCCAATCTTACTGGAGTGAGATGGTATCTTAGGGTGGTTTTGATTTGCATTTCTCTGACAGCTAGAGATGTTGAGCATTTTTTCATGTACTTGTTGATTGACTGTATGTCCTCCTCTGTGAAGTGTCTGTTCAGGTCCTTGGCCCATTTGTTGATTGGGTTGTTTGTTCTCTTATTGTCTAATTTTTTGAGTTCTTTGTATACTCTGGATATTAGGGCTCTATCTGAAGTGTGAGGAGTAAAGATTTGTTCCCAGGATGTAGGCTCCCTATTTACCTCTCTTATTGTTTCTTTTGCTGAGAAAAAACTTCTTAGTTTGAGTAAGTCCCATTTGTTGATTCTAGTTATTAACTTTTGTGCTATGGGTGTCCTATTGAGGAATTTGGAGCCCGACCCCACCGACTGTAGATCGTAGCCAACTTTTTCTTCTATCAGACGGCGCGTCTCTGATTTGATATCAAGTTCCTTGATCCATTTTGAATTCACTTTTGTGCATGGCGAGAGAAAGGGATTCAGTTTCATTTTGTTGCATATGGATTTCCAGTTTTCCCAGCACCATTTGTTGAAGATGCTATCCTTCCTCCATTGCATGCTTTTAGCCCCTTTATCAAATATAAGATAGTTGTAGTTTTGTGGATTGGTTTCTGTGTCCTCTATTCTGTACCATTGGTCCACACGCCTGTTTTGGTACCAGTACCATGCTGTTTTTGTTACTATTGCTCTGTAGTATAGTTTGAAGTCTGGTATCGCTATACCGCCTGATTCACACTTCTTGCTTAGCATTGTTTTTGCTATTCTGGGTCTTTTATTTTTCCATATGAATTTCATGATTGCTTTCTCTATTTCTACAAGAAATGCCATTGGGATTTTGATTGGCATTGCATTAAACCTATAGAGAACTTTTGGTAATATCGCCATTTTGATGATGTTAGTTCTGCCTATCCATGAACAGGGTATATTTTTCCATCTTCTAAGATCTTCTTCTATTTCTCTCTTTAGGGTTCTGTAGTTTTCATTGTATAAGTCTTTCACCTCTTTTGTTAGGTTGATTCCCAAGTATTTTATTTTTTTTGAAGATATTGTGAATGGAGTGGTTGTCCTCATTTCCATTTCAGAGGATTTGTCGCTGATATACAGGAATGCCTTTGATTTATGCGTGTTGATTTTATATCCTGCCACTTTGCTGAATTCATTTATTAGCTCTAATAGTTTCTTTGTAGAGCCTTTTGGGTCTGCTAGGTATAGAATCATATCATCTGCAAATAGTGATAATTTAAGTTCTTCTTTTCCTATTTTTATGCCTTTAACATAGGGAGGGAAGATGGCGGCGAGGGGAGTGCATTACCCCCGTGTGCTGCTTCACTGTGTGGGAGTATGACAAGTCAGGACGGCTAAAGGATATCTTGTTAGGAATTTCCAGCAATAGTGGGGTGCGCCGGAACCTGGAGGAAGGATTTCCATCGCATGAGGATCGGCTACGGGGACTCAAACGCGAGAGGTTTGTCGCACGGAGGGTAACTGCTTATTAAGCAAATCGCCCCGCGGCTAGAGTCTGCAAGGCGCGCTGGGATAGAGACGCAGGGTTACAGCGCTGCAGTTTCTGCCAGACGCGCAAGCACCGCACTCAGGGCTGAATTCTGGGTTCGAGACGGGGGAAGGAAGGGGTCCATCTCGGTTCTCCACACCGGTCAGACCACAGAGGAGGCCAGCAGCCACCATGTTGGTAAACTGACGTCACCACACCTGTTTTTGACTGACCGCAGCTCATTCAGCCATAGAACAGGTAATTTCAGGCTGCAATTCGCCTGCGGCTTGCAGACAGATTGCTAGGGTTCAGCGCCTGGGGGCTTCTTAAAATCTGATCTTATCGGAGTGAACACGGAGCGCGGGGCGGCCGAGTTCCGGCTCCCGGAACCGTCCCGGAACCGCCCTGGCCCAGGGCTGCGGAGCCTGCGGAGGCTGCTTCTTGGACCCTGCTACTATCAGAGCAAACACGAAACACCAAGAAGCCGAATCCCAGCTCCCGGAACTGAGCCCGCGGGGACTGCTTCTTGGAGCTTACACTTATAGGAGCTTACACCGAGCACGGAGCGGCCGAGTTCCGGCTCCCGGAACCGTCCCGGAACCGCCCTGGCTCAGGGCTGCGGAGCCCGCGGAGGCTGCTTCTTGGACCCTGCTACTATCAGAGCATACACCAAGCACTAAGCGGCCGAATTCCGGCTCCCGGAACTGAGCCCGCGGGGGCTGCTTCTTGGAGCTTACACTTATAGGAGCTTACACGGAGCACGGAGCGGCCGAGTTCCGGCTCCCGGAACTTCCCTGGACCGGGGCTAGGAGCCCGCGGAAACTGCGTCTCGGTCCGGGTCCTGCTGAGGGCAGGTCAGGTCTCACCCGTTGCTTGGGTTGCCCGGCAAGGGGAACGAAATGCTGCCATTCGCATAGGATACCAACATGGCAGAGATCTGATGTCAGCAGAAAGCGGTGGAGGAGAGATCTTCATCAATACCAGCGGTGACATAAGCAGTTGGTCTCCTGGTAAGGGGGGTGAGGCTCAGTCACCCGAGTCTCCTCAATTTGTCCTCGAGCCAGAGGGAAGGAGCCGGGCCGCCGCCAGCCCCCGGAGCAGGCCCAGCGGCTCGCCAGCGTGGTGACCGCGTGACCCCAATTGGAGAGGGGGCGGAGCGGAGCCGCCACCCACACCCGCCAGGTGGGCAGACCCACGACCCAGTAGTACATGGGCGTGGTAGGAGGGGCAGGGCAGAGCCGCCCTTCGCGCTTGCAAGGTAAACAGACCTGTGACAGCCTGGCGGGTCAGGCCCAGTGGCCTGCCAGTGTGGTACACACGTCACCCCAACTCGAGTAGGGGCAGAGCAGATCCTTATCCCACGCCCGGATCAGGCCCTGCCGGTGTGTTGGTCACGTGACCCCAATTGGAGTGGGGGTGGAGCGGAACCGCCACCCGTGCCCGCAGGGTGAGCAGACCAGTGATCAACCTGCAGATCAGGCCCAGGGGTCCGCAGGCGTGGTAGGAGGGGCAGGGCAGATCCGCCGCCCGCGCCTTCAAGGTAGGCAGACCTACAACAGACCGGCGGATCAGGCCCAGGAGCCTGCCGGCGTGGTACAAACACCACCCTAATTGGAGTAGTGACAGAGCAGAGTCGCCTCCCTTGCCAGGAACAGACCCAGCATCCTGCAGGCGGGGTAGTCACGACACCCCAATTGGAGTAGGGGCAAAGCAGAGCCTCCACCCGTGCCCGAAAGGTGGGCAGATCTGCGACCGACCAGCGGGACAGGCCCAGTGGCCTGCTGGTACGACAGACACATCACCCCAATTGGAGTAGGGGCAGAACAGAGCCGCCACCAGCTCCCAGAACAGGCCCAGTGACCTGCCGGCGTGGTAGCCACGACACCCCAATTGGAATAAGGAGAGAGCAGAGCCGCCGCCCGCACCTGCAGGAAAGATACGCAAGCAGTATGAAAAGACAAGGAAAGAAAGGACCACAAGCAATGCAGGTCAATGAAACTTTAGAAGAGGTAACAGCTGCAGCAGATGGAATGTCAGATAAAGAATTCAGGATATACATGCTTCAGATGATCTGGAGTATCAAGGAAGACATTAAACAGCAAAATCAGACAATGAAAGATCACTTCGACAACGAATTACGCAAACAAATCCAGGAAGCAAAGGATCAACTATACAGGGAGATAGAGGTTATAAAAAACAAGCAATCAGAAATCCTAGAAATGCAGGAAGCAATAAACCAACTTAAAAACTCAATGGAGAATACTACCAACAGAGTAGAACACTTAGAAGATAGAACATCAGACAATGAAGACAAAGTATTTCAACTGGAAAAGAACATAGACAGCTCAGCAAGACTGTTAAGAAACCATGAGCAGAACATCCAAGAAATATGGGATAACATTAAGAGACCAAACTTAAGAGTCATTGGGATACAGGAAGGTACAGAGCTCCAAACCAAAGGAATGAGCAGTCTATTCAATGAAATAAT
Source organism: Marmota monax (assembly GCF_021218885.2). Classification (NCBI taxonomy): domain Eukaryota; kingdom Metazoa; phylum Chordata; class Mammalia; order Rodentia; family Sciuridae; genus Marmota; species Marmota monax. The sequence goes on from NW_026692641.1 coordinate 260,657, forward strand.
ACAAGAAAACTTCCCAGACTTGAAGAATGAGACAGAATCCCAATTCCTAGAAGCCTACAGGACGCCGAATGTGCAAAATCATAAGAGATCCACACCTAGACACATTATAATGAAGATGCCCAACATACAGAATAAGGAGAGAATTTTAAAAGCTACAAGAGAAAGGAAGCAGATTACATTTAGGGGCAAGCCAATCAGGATAACAGCTGATCTTTCAACACAGACTCTGAAAGCTAGAAGATCCTGGAATAACATATTTCAAACACTGAAAGATAATGGGTTCCAACCAAGAATTGTGTATCCAGCGAAATTAAGCTTCAGGATGGAGAATGAAATTAAAACCTTCCACGATAAACAAAAGTTTAAAGAATTCGCAGATAGAAAACCATCTCTTCAAAACATCCTAGCCAAAGTATTACAGGAAGAGGAAATGGAAAATAACAATGAAAACCAACAGTGGGAGGTAGGACAGTAAAGGGGGGGGGAAACAATCAAAGAGGAAAACAAACCATGTTTAGTAACAGAAATAAACAAATATGGCTGGAAGAACAACCCATATCTCAATAATAACCCTAAATGTTAATGGCTTAAACTCACCAATTAAGAGACACAGGCTAGTAGAATGGATCACAAAACAAGACCCAACAATATGCTGCCTACAGGAGACGCATTTGATAGGAAAAGACATACATAGGCTGAAGGTGAAAGGTTGGGAAAAATCATATCACTCATATGGACTTCGGAAACAAGCAGGCGTGTCCATACTCATATCAAATAAAATAGATTTCAAGCCAAAGTTAATCAAAAGAGATAAAGAGGGACACTACATACTGCTTAAGGGAACCATACACCAACAAGACATAACAATCATAAATATTTATGCCCCAAACAATGGTGCAGCTATGTTCGTCAAACAAACTCTTCTCAAGTTCAAGAGTCTAATAGACCACCACACCATAATCATGGGAGACTTCAACACACCTCTCTCGCCACTGGACAGATCTTCCAAACAAAAGTTGAATAAGGAAACTATAGAACTCAATAACACTATTAATAACCTAGACCTAATTGACATATATAGAGTATACCACCCAACATCAAGCAGTTACACTTTTTTCTCAGCAGCACATGGATCCTTCTCAAAAATAGATCATATATTATGTCACAGGGCAACTCTTAGACAATATAAAGGAGTAGAGATATTACCATGCATCTTATCTGATCATAATGGAATGAAACTGAAAATCAACGATAAAAGAAGGAAGGAAAAAGCATACATCCATTGGAGAATGAAAAATAGGTTACTGAATGATCAATGGGTTATAGAAGACATCAAGGAGGGAATTAGAAAGTCTATTTTTTTTTGCTCTGCTTAGGTGTACATAAACCGGTATCAAAGCATAGAGATCAGAATGGGAATTCATTCAGTGAGTCAAGTTTCAAGCAGCTAGCACAAACCGTGTTTGATTTAGATGTTCAAAAGCATGTATCCCTATAGGGGAAAAGGTAGTAAAACCTAAATATTCAAAGTCATCCTGCAAAGGAATGATTCAACCCAGCAGAACAAAATTTGTGCAGCCAAGCGCAACTGGTATACACATTTTTCCTACCAAGTATCAACAAGATAGGGTGACAAAATATTTGCTGAGGTTTCAGTAATCTCTGAGTTTTTTGGAAGCTCGGTGAATACTTTCCAAAGAAAGTGTGTTTTCCTTGCCTCTGCTTAGGGCTACTTCAACAGGGAACAAGGCATAGAGAGTGCACGGAAAACTAGTTGAGTGAGTCCAGTTACAAGCCCACAGCAAAAACCGTGTTTGATTTAGAGTTCCAAATGCATGTATCCCTATAGGGGAAAATGAAGTGAAACCTAAAAATTCAAAGTTTTCCTGCAAACGAACGTTTCAATCGAGAAGCACGAAATTTGAACAGCCTAGGACAACTTGTATAGTTATCTCCTCTGTCGAATATCAAGAAGATCGGGTGAAACAATATTAGCTGAGATTCCAGTAAACTCATAGTAATACGGAAGCTCTGCAAACACTTTAAAATGAAAGTATATTTTCCTTGCCGCTGCTTAGGGCTACTTCATCAGGAAACAAAGCATAGAGAGTGCACTGAGAACTAACTGAGTGAGTCAAGTTTCATGCAGCTAGTACAAACCGTGTTTGAGTTAGAGTTCCAAATGCATGTACCCCTATAGGGGAAAATGAGGTGAAACCTAAGATTTCAAAGTCTTCCTGCAAAGGAATGATTCAACCTAGCATATCTAAATTTGGGAAGCCAAATGCAACCGGTATACTTATCTTTCCTGTCGAGTCACAACAAGTTAGGGTGAAAAAATATTTGCTGAGATTCCAGGAAACTCAAAGTTCTGTGGAATCACTGCAAATGCTTTCCAATGAAAGTTTCTTGCCCTTGCCTCTGCTTAGGGTTACTTCTACAGAAATCAAAGCATAGAGATCGCACTGAGAACTGGTTGAGTGAGTTTCAATTTCAAGCAGCTGGCATAAACCGTGTTTGGTTTATAATTCCAAATGCACACGTCCCTGTAAGGAAAAGTGAAGTGAAACCTAAAAATTCAAAGTGTTCCTGCACACGAACTTTTCAACCTAGAAGAACGAAATTTGGGAAGCTAAGTGCAACAGGTATACTCATCTTTCCTGACCAGGATCATCAAGATCAGGTGAGTAAATAGTTGCAGAGATTCCAGTTAACTTGGAGCTCTGTTGAAACTCTGGAAATGCTTTCTAAGGAAAGCTTATGTTCTTCGCCTCCACTTAGGACCACTTCAACAGGGAACAAAGCACAGAAAGCACACCAAGAACTAACTGAGTGAGTTAAGCTTCAAGCAGCTAGCACAAACAGTGTTTGATTTAGATGTTCAAAAGCATGTATCCCTCTGGGGGAAAAGGTAGTAAAACCTAAATATTCAAAGTCATCCTGCAAAGGAATGATTCAACCTAGCAGAACAAAATTTGTGCAGCCAAGCGCAACTGGTATACACATTTTTCCTACCAAGTATCAACAAGATAGGGTGACAAAATATTTGCTGAGGTTTCAGTAATCTCTGAGTTTTTTGGAAGCTCGGTGAATACTTTCCAAAGAAAGTGTGTTTTCCTTGCCTCTGCTTAGGGCTACTTCAACAGGGAACAAGGCATAGAGAGTGCACTGAGAACTAGTTGAGTGAGTCAAGTTACAAGCACACAGCAAAAACCGTGTTTGATTTAGAGTTCCAAATGCATGTATCCCTATAGGGGAAAATGAAGTGAAACCTAAAAATTCAAAGTTTTCCTGCAAACGAACGTTTCAATCGAGAAGCACGAAATTGGAACAGCCAAGGACAACTTGTATAGTTATCTCTCCTGTCGAATATCAAGAAGATCGGGTGAAACAATATTAGCTGAGATTCCAGTAAACTCATAGTACTACGGAAGCTCTGCAAACACTTTAAAATGAAAGTATATTTTCCTTGCCGCTGCTTAGGGCTACTTCATCAGGAAACAAAGCATAGAGAGCGCACTGAGAACTAACTGAGTGAGTCAATTTTCATGCAGCTAGCACAAACCGTGTTTGATTTAGATGTTCAAAAGCATGTATCCCTATAGGGGAAAAGGTAGTAAAACCTAAATATTCAAAGTCATCCTGCAAAGGAATGATTCAACCTAGCAGAACAAAATTTGTGCAGCCAAGCGCAACTGGTATACACATTTTTCCTACCAAGTATCAACAAGATAGGGTGACAAAATATTTGCTGAGGTTTCAGTAATCTCTGAGTTTTTTGGAAGCTCGGTGAATACTTTCCAAAGAAAGTGTGTTTTCCTTGCCTCTGCTTAGGGCTACTTCAACAGGGAATAAGGCATAGAGAGTGCACTGAGAACTACTTGAGTGAGTCAAGTTACAAGCACACAGCAAAAACCGTGTTTGATTTAGAGTTCCAAATGCATGTATCCCTATAGGGGAAAATGAAGTGAAACCTGAAAATTCAAAGTTTTCCTGCAAACGAACGTTTCAATCGAGAAGCACGAAATTTGAACAGCCAAGGACAACTTGTATAGTTATCTCTCCTGTCGAATATCAAGAAGATCGGGTGAAACAATATTAGCTGAGATTCCAGTAAACTCATAGTACTACGGAAGCTCTGCAAACACTTTAAAAGGAAAGTATATTTTCCTTGCCGCGGCTTAGGGCTACTTCATCAGGAAACAAAGCATAGAGAGCGCACTGAGAACTAACTGAGTGAGTCAAGTTTCATGCAGCTAGCACAAACCGTGTTTGATTTAGATGTTCAAAATGCATGTATCCCTATAGAGGAAAATGAAGTGAAACCTAAGATTTCAAAGTCTTCCTCCAAACGAACTATTCAACCTAGGAGATCTAAATTTGGGCAGCCAAATGCAACCGGTATACTTATCTTTCCTGTCGAGTTAACAACAAGTTAGGGTGAAAACATATTTGCTGAGATTCCAGGAAACTCAAAGTTCTGTGGAATCACTGCAAATGCTTTCCAATGAAAGTTTCTTGCCCTTGCCTCTGCTTAGGGTTACTTCAACAGAAATCAAAGCATAGAGATCGCACTGAGAACTAGTTGAGTGAGTTTCAGTTTCAAGCAGCTGGCATAAACCGTGTTTGGTTTATAATTCCAAATGCATACGTCCCTGTAAGGAAAAGTGAAGTGAAACCTAAAAATTCAAAGTGTTCCTGCACACGAACTTTTCCACCTAGAAGAACGAAATTTGGGTAGCTAAGTGCAACTGGTATACTCATCTTTCCTGACCAGGATCATCAAGATCAGGTGAGTAAATAGTTGCAGAGATTCCAGTTGACTTGGAGCTCTGTTGAAGCTCTGGAAATGCTTTCTAAGGAAAGCTTATGTTCTTCGCCTCCACTTAGGACCACTTCAACAGGGAACAAAGCACAGAAAGCACACCAAGAACTAACTGAGTGAGTTAAGCTTCAAGCAGCTAGCACAAACAGTGTTTGATTTAGAGTTCCCAATGCATGTATTCCTATAGGTGAAAATGAAGAGAAACCCCCCAAATTCAATGTCTTCCTGAAAGCAAATGCTTCATCTTAGAAGAACGAAATTTTGGCAGCCAAATGCAACTGGTATACTCATCTTTCTTACCTAGTATCAACAAGATCAAGTGAAAAATATTCGCTGAAATTCCAGTAAACTTGGGAGTTTTGTGGAAGCTCTGCAAACCCTTACATAAGAAAGCGTATTTTCCTTGCCTCTGCTTTGGGATACTGCAGCAGGGGACAATGCATAGAGAGTGCACTGAGAACTCATTGAGTGAGCCAAGTTTCCAAGAGGTATCACAAACTGTGTTTGATTTAGCATTCCAAATGCATGTATTCATATAGGGAAAAAAGAAGTGAAACCTAAAAATTCAAAGTCTTCCTGCAAAGGAACTCTTCAACATAACATTACGAAATTTGGGCTGCCAAGTGCAACCCATATACTCACTTTTGATGCCAAGTATCAACAAGATCGGGTGAAAAAACATTTGCTGAGAGTCCAGTAAACTCTGAGTTCTGTGGATGCTCTACAAACACTTTCAAATGAAAGTCTATTTTTCTTTGCTCTGCTTAGGGGTACATAAACCGGTAACAAAGCATGGAGGGTAGAATGGGAATTCATTCAGTGAGTCAAGTTTCAAGCAGCTAGCACAAACCGTGTTTGATTTAGATGTTCAAAAGCATGTATCCCTATAGGGGAAAAGGTAGTAAAACCTAAATATTCAAAGTCATCCTGCAAAGGAATGATTCAACCTAGCAGAACAAAATTTGTGCAGCCAAGTGCAACTGGTATACACATTTTTCCTACCAAGTATCAACAAGATAGGGTGACAAAATATTTGCTGAGGTTTCAGTAATCTCTGAGCTTTTTGGAAGCTCGGTGAATACTTTCCAAAGAAAGTGTGTTTTCCTTGCCTCTGCTTAGGGCTACTTCAACAGGGAACAAGGCATTTAGAGTGCACTGGGAACTAGTTGAGTGAGTCAAGTTACAAGCACACAGCAAAAACCGTGTTTGATTTAGAGTTCCAAATGCATGTATCCCTATAGGGGAAAATGAAGTGAAACCTAAAAATTCAAAGTTTTCCTGCAAACGAACGTTTCAATCGAGAAGCACGAAATTTGAACAGCCAAGGACAACTTGTATAGTTATCTCTCCTGTCGAATATCAAGAAGATCGGGTGAAACAATATTAGCTGAGATTCCAGTAAACTCCTAGTACCACGGAAGCTCTGCAAACACTTTAAAATGAAAGTATATTTTCCTTGCCGCTGCTTAGGGCTACTTCATCAGGAAAAGAAGCATAGAGAGTTCACTGAGAACTAACTGAGTGAGTCAAGTTTCATGCAGCTAGTACAAACCGTGTTTGAGTTAGAGTTCCAAATGCATGTATCCCTATAGGGGAAAATGAAGTGAAACCTAAGATTTCAAAGTCTTCTGCAAACGAACTATTCAACCTAGAAGATCTAAATTTGGGCAGCCAAATGCAACCGGTATACTTATCTTTCCTGTCGAGTTAACAACAAGTTATGGTGAAAAAATATTTGCTGAGATTCCAGGAAACTCAAAGTTCTGTGGAATCACTGCAAATGCTTTCCAATGAAAGTTTCTTGCCCTTGCCTCTGCTTAGGGTTACTTCAACAGAATTCAAAGCATAGAGATCGCACTGAGAACTAGTTGAGTGAGTTTCAGTTTCAAGCAGCTGGCATAAACCGTGTTTGGTTTATAATTCCAAATGCATACGTCCCTGTAAGGAAAAGTGAAGTGAAACCTAAAAATTCAAAGTGTTCCTGCACACGAACTTTTCAACCTAGAAGAACGAAATTTGGGTAGCTAAGTGCAACTGGTATACTCATCTTTCCTGACGAGGATCATCAAGATCAGGTGAGTAAATAGTTGCAGAGATTCCAGTTAACTTGGAGCTCTGTTGAAGCTCTGGAAATGCTTTCTAAGGAAAGCGTATGTTCCTCGCCTCCACTTAGGACCACTTCAACAGGGAACAAAGCACAGAGAGCACACCAGGAACTAACTGAGTGAGTCAAGCTTCAAGCTGCTAGCACAAACAGTGTTTGATTTAGAGTTCCCAATGCATGTATTCCTATAGGTGAAAATGAAGAGAAACCCCCCAAATTCAATGTCTTCCTGAAAGCAAATGCTTCATCTTAGAAGAACGAAATTTTGGCAGCCAAATGCAACTGGTATACTCATCTTTCTTACCTAGTATCAACAAGATCAAGTGAAGAAATATTCGCTGAAATTCCAGTAAACTTGGGAGTTTTGTGGAAGCTCTGCAAACACTTACATAAGAAAGCGTATTTTCCTTGCCTCTGCTTGGGGATACTGCAGCAGGGGACAATGCATAGAGAGTGCACTTAGAACTAATTGAGTGAGCCAAGTTTCCAAGAGGTATCACAAACTGTGTTTGATTTAGCATTCCAAATGCATGTATTCATATAGGGAAAAAAGAAGTGAAACCTAAAAATTCAAACTGTTCCTGCAAAGGAACTCTTCAACATAAGATTACGAAAATTGGGCTGCCAAGTGAAACCAATATACTCATTTTTGCTGCCAAGTATCAACAAGATCGGGTGAAAAAACATTTGCTGAGAGTCCAGTAAACTCTGAGTTCTGTGGATGCTCTACAAACACTTTCAAATGAAAGTCTATTTTTCTCTGCTCTGCTTAGGGGTACATAAACTGGTAACCAAGCATAGAGAGCAGAATGAGAATTCATTCAGTGAGTCAAGTTTCAAGCAGCTAGCACAAACCGTGTTTGATTTAGATGTTCAAAGCATGTATCCCTCTAGGGGAAAAGGTAGTAAAACCTAAATATTCAAAGTCATCCTGCAAAGGAATGATTCAACCTAGCAGAACAAAATTTGTGCAGCCAAGCGCAACTGGTATACACATTTTTCCTACCAAGTATCAACAAGATAGGGTGACAAAATATTTGCTGAGGTTTCAGTAATCTCTGAGTTTTTTGGAAGCTCGGTGAATACTTTCCAAAGAAAGTGTGTTTTCCTTGCCTCTGCTTAGGGCTACTTCAACAGGGAACAAGGCATAGAGAGTGCACTGAGAACTAGTTGAGTGAGTCAAGTTACAAGCACACAGCAAAAACCGTGTTTGATTTAGAGTTCCAAATGCATGTATCCCTATAGGGGAAAATGAAGTGAAACCTAAAAATTCAAAGTTTTCCTGCAAACGAACGTTTCAATCGAGAAGCACGAAATTTGAACAGCCAAGGACAACTTGTATAGTTATCTCTCCTGTCGAATATCAAGAAGATCGGGTGAAACAATATTAGCTGAGATTCCAGTAAACTCCTAGTACCACGGAAGCTCTGCAAACACTTTAAAATGAAAGTATATTTTCCTTGCCGCTGCTTAGGGCTACTTCATCAGGAAAAGAAGCATAGAGAGTTCACTGAGAACTAACTGAGTGAGTCAAGTTTCATGCAGCTAGTACAAACCGTGTTTGAGTTAGAGTTCCAAATGCATGTATCCCTATAGGGGAAAATGAAATGAAACCTAAGATTTCAAAGTCTTCTGCAAACGAACTATTCAACCTAGAAGATCTAAATTTGGGCAGCCAAATGCAACCGGTATACTTATCTTTCCTGTCGAGTTAACAACAAGTTAGGGTGAAAAAATATTTGCTGTGATTCCAGGAAACTCAAAGTTCTGTGGAATCACTGCAAATGCTTTCCAATGAAAGTTTCTTGCCCTTGCCTCTGCTTAGGGTTACTTCAACAGAATTCAAAGCATAGAGATCGCACTGAGAACTAGTTGAGTGAGTTTCAGTTTCAAGCACACAGCATAAACCGTGTTTGGTTTATAATTCCAAATGCATACGTCCCTGTAAGGAAAAGTGAAGTGAAACCTAAAAATTCAAAGTGTTCCTGCACACGAACTTTTCAACCTAGAAGAACGAAATTTGGGTAGCTAAGTGCAACTGGTATACTCATCTTTCCTGACCAGGATCATCAAGATCAGGTGAGTAAATAGTTGCAGAGATTCCAGTTAACTTGGAGCTCTGTTGAAGCTCTGGAAATGCTTTCTAAGGAAAGCGTATGTTCCTCGCCTCCACTTAGGACCACTTGAACAGGGAACAAAGCACAGAGAGCACACCAGGAACTAACTGAGTGAGTCAAGCTTCAAGCAGCTAGCACAAACAGTGTTTGATTTAGAGTTCCCAATGCATGTATTCCTATAGGTGAAAATGAAGAGAAACCCCCCAAATTCAACGTCTTCCTGAAAGCAAATGCTTCATCTTAGAACAACGAAATTTTGGCAGCCAAATGCAACTGGTATACTCATCTTTCTTACCTAGTATCAACAAGATCAAGTGAAAAAATATTCGCTGAAATTCCAGTAAACTTGGGAGTTTTGTGGAAGTTCTGCAAACACTTACATAAGAAAGCATATTTTCCTTGTCTGTGCTTGGGGATACTGCAGCAGGGGACAATGCATAGAGAGTGCACTGAGAACTCATTGAGTGAGCCAAGTTTCCAAGTTGTATCACAAACTGTGTTTGATTTAGCATTCCAAATGCATGCATTCATATAGGGAAAAAAGAAGTGAAACCTAAAAATTCAAAGTCTTCCTGCAAAGGAACTCTTCAACATAAGATTACGAAATTTGGGCTGCCAAGTGCAACCCATATACTCATTTTTGCTGCCAAGTATCAACAAGATCGGGTGAAAAAACATTTGCTGAGAGTCCAGTAAACTCTGAGTTCTGTGGATGCTCTACAAACACTTTCAAATGAAAGTCTATTTTTCTCTGCTCTGCTTAGGGGTACATAAACTGGTAACAAAGCATAGAGAGCAGAATGAGAATTCATTCAGTGAGTCAAGTTTCAAGCAGCTAGCACAAAGCGTGTTTGATTTAGATGTTCAAAAGCATGTATCCCTATACGGGAAAAGGTAGTAAAACCTAAATATTGAAAGTCATCCTGCAAAGGAATGATTCAACCTAGCAGAACAAAATTTGTGCAGCCAAGCACAACTGGTATACACATTTTTCCTACCAAGTATTAACAAGATAGGGTGACAAAATATTTGCTGAGGTTTCAGTAATCTCTGATTTTTTTGGAAGCTTGGTGAATACTTTCCAAAGAAAGTGTGTTTTCCTTGTCTCTGCTTAGGGCTACTTCAACAGGGAACAAGGCATAGAGAGTGCACTGAGAACTAGTTGAGTGAGTCAAGTTACAAGCACACAGCAAAAACCGTGTTTGATTTAGAGTTCCAAATGCATGTATCCCTATAGGGGAAAATGAAGTGAAACTTAATAATTCAAAGTTTTCTTGCAAACGAACGTTTCAATCGAGAAGCACGAAATTTGAACAGCCAAGGACAACTTGTATAGTTATCTCTCCTGTCGAATATCAAGAAGATCGGGTGAAACAATATTAGCTGAGATTCCAGTAAACTCATAGTACTACGGAAGATCTTCAAACACTTTAAAAAGTAAGAATATTAAAAAAAAATAAAAAAATAAAGTATATTTTCCATGCCGCTGCTTAGGGCTACTTATTCAGGACACAAAGCATAGAGAGCGCACTGAGAACTAACTGAGTGAGTCAAGTTTCATGCAACTAGCACAAACCGTGTTTGCTTTAGATGTTCAAAAGCATGTATCCCTATAGGGGAAAAGGTAGTAAAACCTAAATATTCAAAGTCATCCTGCAAAGGAATGATTCAACCTAGCAGAACAAAATTTGTGCAGCCAAGCGCAACTGGTATACACATTTTTCCTACCAAGTATCAACAAGATAGGGTGACAAAATGTTTGCTGAGGTTTCAGTAATCTCTGAGTTTTTTGGAAGCTCGGTGAATACTTTCCAAAGAAAGTGTGTTTTCCTTGCCTCTGCTTAGGGCTACTTCAACAGGGAACAAGGCATAGAGAGTGCACTGAGAACTAGTTGAGTGAGTCAAGTTACAAGCACACAGCAAAAACCGTGTTTGATTTAGAGTTCCAAATGCATGTATCCCTATAGGGGAAAATGAAGTGAAACCTAAAAATTCAAAGTTTTCCTGCAAACGAACGTTTCAATCGAGAAGCACGAAATTTGAACAGCCAAGGACAACTTGTATAGTTATCTCTCCTGTCGAATATCAAGAAGATCGGGTGAAACAATATTAGCTGAGATTCCAGTAAACTCATAGTACTACGGAAGCTCTGCAAACACTTTAAAATGAAAGTATATTTTCCTTGCCGCTGCTTAGGGCTACTTCATCAGGAAACAAATGATAGAGAGTGCACTGAGAACTAACTGAGTGAGTCAAGTTTCATGCAGCTAGTACAAACCGTGTTTGAGTTAGAGTTCCAAATGCATGTATCCCTAAAGAGGAAAATGAAGTCAAACCTAAGATTTCAAAGTCTTCCTGCAAACGAACTATTCAACCTAGAAGATCTAAATTTGGGCAGCCAAATGCAACCGGTATACTTATCTTTCCTGACAAGTTAACAACAAGTTAGGGTGAAAAATTATTTGCTGAGATTCCAGGAAACTCAAAGTTCTGTGGAATCACTGCAAATGCTTTCCAATGAAAGTTTCTTGCCTTTGCCTCTGCTTAGGGTTACTTCAACAGAAATCAAAGCATAGAGATCGCACTGAGAACTAGTTGAGTGAGTTTCAGTTTCAAGCAACTTGCATAAACCGTGTTTGGTTTATAATTCCAAATGCATACGTCCCTGTAAGGAAAAGTGAAGTGAAACCTAAAAATTCAAAGTGTTCCTGCACACGAACTTTTCAACCTAGAAGAACGAAATTTGGGTAGCTAAGTGCAACTGGTATACTCATCTTTCCTGACCAGGATCATCAAGATCAGGTGAGTAAATAGTTGCAGAGATTCCAGTTAACTTGGAGCTCTGTTGAAGCTCTGGAAATGCTTTCTAAGGAAAGCGTATGTACCTCGCCTCCACTTAGGACCACTTCAACAGGGAACAAAGCACAGAGAGCACACCAGAAACTAACTGAGTGAGTCAAGCTTCAAGCAGCTAGCACAAACAGTGTTTGATTTAGAGTTCCCAATGCATGCATTCCTATAGGTGAAAATGAAGAGAAACCCCCCAAATTCAATGTCTTCCTGAAAGCAAATGCTTCATCTTAGAAGAACGAAATTTTGGCAGCCAAATGCAACTGGTATACTCATCTTTCTTACCTAGTATCAACAAGATCAATGAAAAAATATTCGCTGAAATTCCGGTAAACTTGGGAGTTTTGTGGAAGCTCTGCAAACACTTATATAAGAAAGCGTATTTTCCTTGCGTCTGCTTGGGGATACTGCAGCAGGGGACATTCCATAGAGAGTACACTGAGAACTCATTGAGTGAGCCAAGTTTCCAAGAGGTATCACAAACTGTGTTTGATTTAGCATTCCAAATGCATGTATTCATATAGGGAAAAAAATAGTGAAACCTAAAAATTCAAAGTGTTCCTGCAAAGGAACTCTTCAACATAAGATTACGAAATTTGGGCTGCCAAGTGCAACCCATATACTCATTTTTGCTGCCAAGTATCAACAAGATCGGGTGAAAAAACATTTGCTGAGAGTCCAGAAAACTCTGAGTTCTGTGGATGCTCTGCAAACACTTTCAAATGAAAGTCTGTTTTTCTTTGCTCTGCTTAGGGGTACATAAACCGGTAACAAAGCATAGAGAGAAGAATGAGAATTCATTCAGTGAGTCAAGTTTCAAGCAGCTAGCACAAACCGTGTTTGATTTAGATGTTTAAAAGCATGTATCCCTATAGGGGAAAAGGCAGTAAAACCTAAATATTCAAAGTCATCCTGCAAAGGAATGATTCAACCTAGCAGAACAAAATTTGTGCAGCCAAGCGCAACTGGTATACACATTTTTCCTACCAAGTATCACCAAGATAGGGTGACAAAATATTTGCTGAGGTTTCAGTAATCTCTGAGTTTTTTGGAAGCTCGGTGAATACTTTCCAAAGAAAGTGTGTTTTCCTTGCCTCTGCTTAGGGCTACTTCAACAGGGAACAAGGCATAGAGAGTGCACTGAGAACTTGTTGAGTGAGTCAAGTTACAAGCACACAGCAAAAACCGTGTTTGATTTAGAGTTCCAAATGCATGTATCCCTGGAGGGGAAAATGAAGTGAAACCTAAAAATTCAAAGTTTTCCTGCAAACGAACGTTTCAATGGAGAAGCACGAAATTTGAACAGAAAAGACAACTTGTACAGTTATCTCTCCTGTCGAATATCAAGAAGATCGGGTGAAACAATATTAGCTGAGATTCCAGTAAACTCATAGTACTACGGAAGCTCTGCAAACACTTTAAAATGAAAGTATATTTTCCTTGCCGCTGCTTAGGGCTACTTCATCAGGAAACAAATGATAGAGAGTGCACTGAGAACTAACTGAGTGAGTCAAGTTTCATGCAGCTAGTACAAACCGTGTTTGAGTTAGAGTTCCAAATGCATGTATCCCTAAAGAGGAAAATGAAGTCAAACCTAAGATTTCAAAGTCTTCCTGCAAACGAACTATTCAACCTAGAAGATCTAAATTTGGGCAGCCAAATGCAACCGGTATACTTATCTTTCCTGACAAGTTAACAACAAGTTAGGGTGAAAAATTATTTGCTGAGATTCCAGGAAACTCAAAGTTCTGTGGAATCACTGCAAATGCTTTCCAATGAAAGTTTCTTGCCCTTGCCTCTGCTTAGGGTTACTTCAACAGAAATCAAAGCATAGAGATCGCACTGAGAACTAGTTGAGTGAGTTTCAGTTTCAAGCAGCTGGCATAAACCGTGTTTGGTTTATAATTCCAAATGCATACGTCCCTGTAAGGAAAAGTGAAGTGAAACCTAAAAATTCAAAGTGTTCCTGCACACGAACTTTTCCACCTAGAAGAACGAAATTTGGGTAGCTAAGTGCAACTGGTATACTCATCTTTCCTGATGAGGATCATCAAGATCAGGTGAGTAAATAGTTGCAGAGATTCCAGTTAACTTGGAGCTCTGTTGAAGCTCTGGAAATGCTTTCTAAGGAAAGCTTATGTTCCTCGCCTCCACTTAGGGCCACTTCAACATGGAACAAAGCACAGAGAGCACACCAGGAACTAACTGAGTGATTCAAGCTTCAAGCAGCTAGCACAAACAGTGTTTGATTTAGAGTTCCCAATGCATGTATTCCTATAGGTGAAAATGAAGAGAAACCCCCCAAATTCAATGTCTTCCTGAAAGCAAATGCTTCATCTTAGAACAACGAACTTTTGGCAGCCAAATGCAACTGGTATACTCATCTTTCTTACCTACTATCAACAAGATCAAGTGAAAAAATATTCGCTGAAATTCCAGTAAACTTGGGAGTTTTGTGGAAGCTCTGCAAACACTTACATAAGAAAGCGTATTTTCCTTGTATCTGCTTGGGGATACTGCAGCAGGGGACAATGCATAGAGAGTGCACTGAGAACTCATTGAGTGAGCCAAGTTTCCAAGTTGTATCACAAACTGTGTTTGATTTAGCATTCCAAATGCATGCATTCATATAGGGAAAAAAGAAGTGAAACCTAAAAATTCAAAGTCTTCCTGCAAAGGAACTCTTCAACATAAGATTACGAAATTTGGGCTGCCAAGTGCAACCCATATACTCATTTTTGCTGCCAAGTATCAACAAGATCGGGTGAAAAAACATTTGCTGAGAGTCCAGTAAACTCTGAGTTCTGTGGATGCTCTACAAACACTTTCAAATGAAAGTCTATTTTTCTCTGCTCTGCTTAGGGGTACATAAACTGGTAACAAAGCATAGAGAGCAGAATGAGAATTCATTCAGTGAGTCAAGTTTCAAGCAGCTAGCACAAAGCGTGTTTGATTTAGATGTTCAAAAGCATGTATCCCTATAGGGGAAAAGTTAGTAAAACCTAAATATTCAAAGTTATCCTGCAAAGGAATGATTCAACCTAGCAGAACAAAATTTGTGCAGCCAAGCCCAACTGGTATACACATTTTTCCTACCAAGTATCAACAAGATTGGGTGACAAAATATTTGCTGAGGTTTCAGTAATCTCTGATTTTTTTGGAAGCTCGGTGAATACTTTCCAAAGAAAGTGTGTTTTCCTTGTCTTTGCTTAGGGCTACTTCAACAGGGAACAAGGCATAGAGTGTGCACTGAGAACTAGTTGAGTGAGTCAAGTTACAAGCACACAGCAAAAACCGTGTTTGATTTAGAGTTCCAAATGCATGTATCCCTATAGGGGAAAATGAAGTGAAACTTAATAATTCAAAGTTTTCTTGCAAACGAACGTTTCAATCGAGAAGCACGAAATTTGAACAGCCAAGGACAACTTGTATAGTTATCTCTCCTGTCGAATATCAAGAAGATCGGGTGAAACAATATTAGCTGAGATTCCAGTAAACTCATAATACTACGGAAGATCTTCAAACACTTTAAAAAGTAAGAATATTAAAAAAAAAATTAAAAAATAAAGTATATTTTCCATGCCGCTGCTTAGGGCTACTTATTCAGGACACAAAGCATAGAGAGCGCACGGAGAACTAACTGAGTGAGTCAAGTTTCAAGCAACTAGCACAAACCGTGTTTGCTTTAGATGTTCAAAAGCATGTATCCCTATAGGGGAAAAGGTAGTAAAACCTAAATATTCAAAGTTTTCCTGCAAACGAACGTTTCAATCGAGAAGCACGAAATTTGAACAGCCAAGGACAACTTGTATAGTTATCTCTCCTGTCGAATATCAAGAAGATCGGGTGAAACAATATTAGCGGAGATTCCAGTATACTCATAGTACTACGGAAGCTCTGCAAACACTTTAAAATGAAAGTATATTTTCCTTGCCGCTGCTTAGGGCTACTTCATCAGGAAACAAAGCATAGAGAGTGCACTGAGAACTAACTGAGTGAGTC